>NC_071095.1:1350425-1557925 GCF_027358695.1 Spea bombifrons | reverse complement strand
AAACTGATGGTTTGGTGGAAAGATTCAATAAAACCCTAAAGTCTATGCTTAGAAAGGCCATTGATAAAGATGGGAAAAACTGGGACTGCCTTTTGCCTTATTTAATGTTTGCTATTAGAGAAGTCCCTCAAGCCTCTACTGGGTTTTCTCCTTTTGAACTCTTGTATGGTAGACACCCTAGAGGATTGCTAGATATAGCCAAAGAGACTTGGGAACATGAGTCTACACCACACAAGAGCATCATAGAGCATGTAAATCAGATGCAGGAACGGATGACAGCCATTATGCCCATTGTTAGAGAACACATGAAGAATGCTCAACAACGTCAGCAGACTAGCTACAATAAAAATGCCAGAGTCCGCACGTTTAAACCAGGAGATAGAGTGCTAGTTTTGGTTCCTACTGTAGAGAACAAATTCCTAGCAACGTGGCATGGACCTTATGAAGTCATTGAGAAAGTGGGAGTAGTGAATTATAAAGTAAGACAGCCTGGAAGACGAAAGGAGGTACAAATTTACCACGTGAATCTACTTAAGCCATGGAAAGAAAGAGACGTGCTTGTGACCATAGAAGCATCAAACCACCCTCCAAAGGATAATGACCCTGCTGTCATTATATCCGAAACCCTGACTATACATCAGAAGAGGGAGGTAAAAGACTTTATTAGATTAAATAAAGATGTTTTCTCCACAGTTCCAGGGAGAACTGCTGTAATAAAACATGATATTGTCACCGAACCAGGGAAAAGGATTCATCTTAAGCCGTATAGAATACCAGAAGCTCGTAGAGAAGCAATCAAAGAAGAGGTGAAGAAAATGTTGGACCTTGGGGTAATCGAAGAATCCCAAAGTGACTGGTGTAGCCCAATTGTGCTTGTACCAAAGCCTGATGGTACAATCAGATTTTGCAATGATTACCGGAAACTTAACACAATATCCAAGTTTGATGCATATCCCATGCCGAGGGTTGACGAACTTGTGGAAAGACTTGGGAAAGCCCGGTATCTCACCACACTGGATCTAACCAAAGGCTATTGGCAAGTGCCCCTCACAGACCGGGCAAAGGAAATAACTGCTTTCTCTACTCCAGATGGACTTTTTCAATATAAAGTATTACCTTTTGGTTTACATGGGGCTCCAGCAACATTTCAAAGAATGATGGACCGAATCCTAAAACCACATACCCTTTACGCAGCGGCTTACTTGGATGATGTGGTTATACACAGTGAAGATTGGGAGTCTCACTTACCAAAAGTGCAGGCCGTCCTTAATTCCATACGAAATGCTGGCCTGACGGCAAACCCTAGTAAGTGTACTATTGGCCTAGAGGAGGCTAAGTATCTAGGGTATTCCATTGGGCGAGGGTTAGTCAAGCCACAACTTGCTAAAATTGAAGCCATACGGAATTGGCCACGGCCATTGACTAAGAAACAGGTCAGAACATTCCTTGGTCTTATTGGCTATTACAGGAGATTTATTTCCAACTTTGCAACTATTGCTGGTCCCTTAACTGATCTCACAAAAGCTAAAGCCCCTGTCATGGTGAAGTGGTCCCCTGAAGCTGAACAAGCATTTCAAAGTCTCAAGGAAGCTATTTGCATTCAACCTGTACTGGTCACACCGAATTTTTCAAAGGAATTCATCCTACAAACCGATGCATCTGATGTAGGATTGGGAGCAGTGCTTTCCCAGGTAACTCAAGATGAAGAGCACCCAATCTTATACCTAAGTAGGAAACTTCAACCCAGAGAAAAGAATTATTCCATAGTGGAGAAGGAATGTTTAGCTATTAAATGGGCTGTTGAAACTCTGAAATACTATTTGTTGGGCAGAAGGTTTAAGCTAGTGACCGATCACGCACCACTAACTTGGATGAGTCAAAACAAGGAGAAAAATAGCAGAGTTACACGCTGGTTCCTTAGTTTACAACCCTATCATTTCTCGTTAGAGCACAGGGCAGGCTCTAAACAGGGTAATGCTGATGGTCTTTCACGTAAACATTCACTTATGACCGTGGTCGCTCACCCCACAAGGTTTGAGCTGGGGGGGAGGATGTGTGACAGGGAACAGGGCATGGTGGTGGATAACATGTACATTTCTCACAAAATACTGCAGTGCAATGTATTCGATAACCCCAGGGAGAATGTTTTGTTACCAACAAAATAATGGTAATGTTGTAGTTGTGTTTGGGTCCCTGGGGTGGAGCATTTGGAGAGAAGGGAGGGCCAGTGCTCCACTCCACAGTTTACTTGCAGCAGGTGATGAAGCCAGTCCAGGAGTTCTGGTTCTCTCAGATTGTTACTCACCTGTTACCAATGAGCAGCAGGGGGCTGCTACAAAAAGGAGCCCTGTGAGTTATTCAGGTGAGAAACATACAAGCAGTGAGTGAGACTGCATTTTCTCCTAACAAATCTGCTGAACGGTTCCTAAACGAAAAAGGTCTGTGCTAAATGTTTTTTGTTGGTAGCGGGTAAGCCGTCCAACGATAGTTAGTTGCTGTTTGTCAGTAAGTGCTCAGAGAGCAAGGCTTTTCTTTTTGTTTGTTTTATTTATGTTTGTTTACAGACCTTTTAATAAAAAGGACTACAATTCTAAAAATAATTTAGCCTTATGTGGTATTTCAAACCTTAAGACTGTGTGGTTACATGATCCCAGATCACAATATATATTATATATATGTGTGTGTGTGTGTAAGGGCAGTGCATGTATGTATATGTCAGCAAATCACCGTGATTGGCTGGTTGTTGTATGCTGGGTAGAGGGGTAGTCTTATACGGCGAGTATAGTCCAAACTCTATATTTGAACTGTAAAAGTTGGGGGTCGTCTTATACGCCGGAATATACGGTAACTTTAAACAGGGTTCATGTTTGACTGTAGACGAGGGTTGAAATCTAACCCTCCCCTACACAATTTCTTCATCAGATGCCCTTGTGGCTGTGTGTGCCGGCGCAGGGAGAAGGAAAGCCCAAATCTTGCGATCTCGGACGTCGCTAGATTTGGGCTTTCCTTCTCCCTGCGCTGGCACACACAGCCACAAGGGCATCTGATGAAGAAATTGTAGGCAGTGGCGGAACTACCGGGGTCGCGACTGCGACCGGGCCCTGGAGTTCTGCCAGTCAGGGGGGCCCAAGGGGTGCTGAGCGGTTGCTGTAAACGACCGCTCGGCACCTCTTGGGCCCCCCTGACTGACAGAAATCCAGGACTCCCCTGCTCGCTGCTGCCGCCGCCTGCCTCTGCGCTGCCCAGAGTGCAGTGTTGGAAGCGTGAGGCGTTTGTCTCGGGTGCCGGCGCTTCACACTGGGCGTCGGCATATGACGTCATATGCCGGCACTCAGCAGTGAAGCGCCGGCACCCGAGACAAACGCCTCACGCTCCCAACACAGGAGTTGACGGTAAGTGACCTACAAGGGGGAGTAGGGAGGGAGTGGGTAGATCGTGAGAAGGGGGGGAGGGTAGATCGTTAGAAGAGGGGTAGGGAGGGAGAGGGTAGATCGTTAGAAGGGGGGTAGGGAGGGAGAGGGTAGATCGTGAGAAGGGTAGGGAGGGAGAGGGGAGATTGTGAGAAGGAGGGGTAGGGAGGAAGAGGGGAGATTGTGAGAAGGGGGGTAGGGAGGGAGAGGGGAGATTGTGAGAAGGGGGGTAGGGAGGGAGAGGGGAGATTGTGAGACGGGGGGGTAGGGAGGGAGAGGGGAGATTGTGAGAAGGGGGGTAGGGAGGGAGAGGGGAGATTGTGAGAAGGGAGGTAGCGAGGGAGAGGGGAGATTGTGAGAAGGGGGGGTAGGGAGGGGAGATAGTGAGGAAGGGATAGATGTGGTATGTCGTTTTCAATAAACTTTGCATAAAATAGTTAATTTGCATTTAATTTTAATGGTTCAGAAAATGTCAGGCAAAATGGTCGGCCCTCGCACATGTTCACTTCATCAAATCTGGCACTCTTCGAAAAAAGTTTGGACATGCCTGGTCTAGTTCCTATCCCTGTAAGGGACCTGCGTGAGCTGGAGATATGAGTCCCTTCGCAGTATAGGAACTAGGGATTGTTATCCTTGTAAAGGACCTGTGTAAGCTGAAGGTATAAAAGTCCTTTAGCTGGATGGAAATTAGATTTCTCACTATGAACTGTCTAGTTCCTATCCCTGTAAGGGACCTGTGTGAGTTGGAGGTAAAATTGTCTCTTGGCTGTATAAGGACCTGCGTGAGCTGGAGGTATAAACTAGTGAACACAAATAAAGAACCAAGAAACAACGTGAATATAAATAACAATAAATAAAAAAATAAAAATACTTCCCAAAATGCGAGCAGCTACCAAACAACACTCTTCCTCAAAGTGTATACAGAAGCAAACCAGGAATGATGGAGCGCATACACATAAGGGAAGAAAACAAAAACAAATACAATAGTGTAATATTGTCAAAGAAGTGTGTATTATTGGATATGTAAGTTCCACTCACAAAAGGACTGGACTAAGCAGGCTCATCAAATATCAGGCTTCTAAAACTGTATGTAGTCTTAATTGAGATGTAGCACAACTCAATGAGTATTGTGCAAAAGCAAGTAGAAAATCAAGCATCCGGTGTATGGTAAAATCTTTCCAATTTATTCTCTCAACGCGTTTCGCCGATGGGTTGTCGGCTTCATCAGGAGAAAAATAAATAGAACTGCAGTGTAAATTGAACAGCAGCATAAAACATGTTATAAAGTTCCGTGTAGCGTCAACCGTCCTTTTAAATAGATAGGAGTCCTTCCGGGTACGTCATCGCGTCAAAAACGTCCTCATTCGCGTCATCACGTCTTCGTTACGGCTGCATGAAGTTACGTGCCGGCGTGGTGACGTATCCAATAATACACACTTCTTTGACAATATTACACTATTGTATTTGTTTTTGTTTTCTTCCCTTATGTGTATGCGCTCCATCATTCCTGGTTTGAGCTGGAGGTATGAAAGTCCTTTAGCTGGATAGAAACTAGATTTCTCACCGTAAACCATTTAGTTTCAATCCCTGTAAGGGACCTGTGTGAGCTGGAGAGATAAGGGTCCTTAAGCTGGATGGTAACTAGATTTCTCACCATGAACCATCTAGTTCCTATCCTTTAATGGGACCTGGCCACGATGGAGCAAAAGGTCCTTTACAGGGATAGAAACTAGCTCTCTTTCCATGAGTTGGATAGTTCCTATCCCTGTACAGGACCTGACCACTAGGGGGCAAAAGGTAATTTTGCTGGATAGAAAATAGCTCACACACACTGAGCAAGCTATTTCCTATCCCTGTAAAGGACATGGTCCTTCTACCAGATAGGAACTAGTCGCAACCCTTTTCTTTCTGATCGCTCCTCTTCTTCTGTCTTCTTCCTGGTTCAGAGGGCACGGACGCCGGTGGGCGCGGCTTCAGTGTTGTGCGCAGGGATCTGACAACAAACCCCGGCGCACAGCAGCAGTTGCCGCGCAGATCGCGAGGGAGCAGTATCGGAGGTCTTTAACAGACCTCCGGCTCCCTTGAGTGATTTTAAGCCGGTTCCAACAAACCCCAGCGCACAGCAGCAGTTGCCGCGCAGATCACGAGGGAGCGGTATCGGAGGTCTTTAACAGACCTCCGGCTCCCTTGAGTGATTTTAAGCCGGTTCCACTGGCTTAAAATCACTCAAGGGAGCCGGAGGTCTGTTAAAGACCTCCGATACCGCTCCCTTGCGAGCCTTCTCCTCCAGCGGCGGACATTGCTGCCCGTCTCTGGAGGGGTGCCGGCAATTTGGCACCCCCTGATGAGCGGCACCCGGTGCGGACAGCCCCCCCGGCCCCCGCTAGGTACGCTACAGCTATTATATACTGAAAAAAAGAGGTATCAACAACCACTAGGATGTAGTATTATGTCAAGAATGGCAAGACGAAATCCTAAAGGAAAACTGTTGCAAAACAAATGTATTTTTGTTATAATTTTCATAAGCCTTTTATATTTGAGTCCTAATAAATAAAGTTTTATATGTATGACTGTAGCTGCAAAAGAAAGCAATACTTGTCCTGGAGAAAAGAAATGATAGAATAAACACGTGTTAAAAATGGCAAAGAAGGTTTGGTCTTTAGGAAGAGAAATATGCTGGCCGTTAAGAGGTTAACCAGCTATAGAATGTGACGGCAGATAAGACCCACTGGGATCATCTAGCCTGCCTGCTTTTTCTGCTTCAAAGACTCAGATCTTAATCAGTCGTTGGTCTCGTCTTAGATTCAGGAGCCGTATGTCAATCCCATCCATTCCCTCGCTGTATTCGCCGCTGCTACTTCTGCTGGGAGGCTGTTCTCATGCTTGTGAACTTTACCCTGCATAGAATGTGAAGCATTATTCGGAGGATCTGGGGCTCTGCCAGAATGTTTCCTATGTGCAGGGGGGAGTGATTTCTATAGGGAAGTACCTCTGTATACAGTGCATTCTTGCTCTTGAACGGAGCTGAGCTCCCTCCTTGTTATTTACCGAGAAAGGAAGGGGAGGAGAGACGACTCTATTGCTTTGTCCAGCTGTCCCCTGTTTATGCTGATCGGTGTCAGCTACATTAACCGAACTGCAGCCGTCTCAGCAACAGCCCTGCTCTGTTACCCCCGATACCCTTCAAACCCACGGAGATCATGGAGCTGTGGGCTGCTCTTACATGGGCTCTACTGCTTCTCCTCAGCCTGACCGTGATCTGCTTTCTGGTCTTTTGCGGATACATCCAGTACGTTCACATGAAGTATGACCATATCCCAGGTCCCCCCAGAGACAGGTGAGTATCTGCAGATTAACGCTTTGGCGTTTGGTCACTGATGAGCTGCATGTAACCCTTAATTAATATTTACTATTATTATTAATATTGTACAGGAGCTCATCGGCTCTTGGTGTCTTCAACTCCAACTCACCAACATCTCACTGAGAGGGTCCTCGGTACAAAAAAGGGTCCTAAGTACAAAATAGGGAAGAAAGCTCAAAATTGCTTGAAGCAGCCAATCAGAGTGACTAAATGCATGTGAAATTGTTAGATGCACTGAAACTATCTTGCAAGCCTAATAGCTGGGTGTCGAGTATAGAAGCCAATGCATAGAGGGGGGCAAAATGAAAAGGGGGCACTCATATGCATGAAGGGAAGGTCTGGAAAAGGTTGAAGATGACAAATGTTTGTGGTTCACACCCAACCTATTCACTATGTCTTTCATAAGTGTTCCAGGTGACAGCCGAGGTTAGCTGAGTGCAGGGACTCGGGTGGTTAGACGCACAGAGTTATCCAACCTGGTAACCAGAAAGCACAATAATGACAGCACTGAAAGCCTGTGGGAACTGGTTTTTCTGGGGCTGACACTAGACACCGGGTGAATGCAGTTTATGATAATTATCTGGACTCCTGGACTATGTGGGGAACAATTGGAGAAAAGTTAGAGTCTCAGTGCCAAGAACATGCTGCAGCAGATCGATTACACTTGATTCAAGCTTCAGCAGACACGTGTTAGAAACACAGAATGTGCCAACAGATAAGAACCATTCGGCCCATCTAGTCTTCTCTCAATACTTTTATTAGTGCCTGGCCATATCTTATATATAGGATAGCTTTATACCTATCCCATGCATGTTAAAACTAAGCAGAAGTGGTAGAGGTTAATGCAGTGAAGGAGTTTAAGCATGCACGGGATAGGAATAAGGCTATCCTAGATATAAGATAATGTATCAGTATATGAATGAATCAGTGAATGACGGTATCAGTATGGGAATGTTATCAGGCACACTTGGAAAATATGTTTCAACTGTGTACTGCGCAAAATGACATGTCACAGAATACGGAGAGGTATTCCAATGGATCTTGGTGCCATTAGCACCCCAAGACTCCTTGCTTGACCTGCACCAAACACCTTCGTAAAAACGTATAAGTGCCCAGAAAGGCAGTGACCGGTGAATTCCCTGAAGAATCTCTGCCTTCAGCTAGTTCGTCCCCAATCGATTTAACTGTTTAGTGAATGAACCCAGAACCAACCATACATGATCCCTAATATAAAACCACCAGCCACTTTGTATCATAACCCTGACACGTAACACAGATGTGTTGTCTGGTCGCGATTTCCAGGATGTTTTCAGATGATTCTAATCATTTTTTGCAGTTTCCTGTTTGGACATTCCCCCACAATAATGAAGCTGATGAAGAACAACGACCTGATCTATGACCAGTTTATAGATTGGTAAGTTTTTCATTGCATGGACGGTGTGAACATATAATCGTCTTCACATGCTCGCTGCCCTGGGGTCCTTTAAGGCCTTCTTCTCCATTCCTCATATGCAGTCAAACTCCACAAAATCGCTCATCTGACAAAATATGCTATAAGAATTGTAGTTCATGTCCTTCTTTTCTCCCATCGCTATACTATATGCTGCTGACAATTTGATTTCTCAACCATGGAAACATAGAACAGACTTTGTGGTGGACACTTCAATAAATGCTTCATATTCATCAATGACTTCCAGCAGCCTTGTTACAGACACCAGTATGAGTCTTTGGATAAACCAATATTGAAGCCAATTTATAGCTGTAACTGATCATTGGGCAAAATGCTTGGTGGTCCAGTCCCAGATGCCATAGGCCGCGTATGTTTGCTGCCGCTCACGCATCCAGTCCAGTAAGGTGTAGCCAGGTCCAGATTAGCCAGATTTGGATATGGAGTATTATAATGAGACAACACATACATTTAGATAAATTACAAATGAAATGAACTATGTATTTGCAAATTTCTCTCTTTTTCAGGGTGAAGATGTACGGTCCGATAATACGGATTAATGGGTTACACAAGGTGTTGGTACTGGCCATTAGCCCAGAAGGAGTGAAGGTATTAATCCAAATGACGTAAAAATCCTAAATATGTCCCTGGGTCCTATTAACATCACACACACCTTTGTGTCCTTCAGTGGTTGCAACTGGAGGGTGGCATGGAGTATTAAATTTGGGGTCCATGTATTATTTTATATCGTATTAGCATATTTTATTTGTTACAGGAATTTTTGATGTCAACAAAGTACTCCAAGGATGATTTCTACGACCGCGTCGCTAATATATTTGGGGTGCGGTAGGTGTTAGACTATTTCATTTTCCTGCAGTCAATCTACTGTTTCTCATCGGGTCTCATGCGGGTTATCTACAAGAGAGAGACAGTGTTTTCAGTTCTATCTACTCTCTCTTGTGTAATAAGATCATGATTAAGATCATAGGATCATGTTGGTTATTTTGGATAATATTTACTTCTCCAAGTACACGAAAGCTGTCATGTAAGAAGACTTCAAACTCTCAAGATCTCGATACTAAGCACATTGCAACATAACAACTTAGTTTGAAAAAGTTCATCAAGTTCAGCTTTGCTGATCTAGAAGGTGGCAAGCAAGCACCTTTCTTGATGGGCTGGTATGCATTAAACCCGGCCAGTTGTTCTCCTATGAACCACCTGACAGTGAACATTAAGCAAGTATTACTGCCTAATATTGCTTTGCTTTTCCTGTATATTTCAATAAATATATCAGTAAATATATTTCAATAAATATTACCAGAATAAACTCTCATCTGCCCCAGTTGGGCTGTTATTAGACCAGGTGGATCAGTTAGTAACACCATAAATACTGATGTGAAAGCCTCAAATGGTGAGGGTCCTAAGTAGATCTTTTTAAAACATTCAAACATATGTTTCATGGAGAAAATGTTTCTTATTCATTTAATAAACTTCATGATCCCTTACATATCATACAAACACACCTTTATACCCAAACTATGTCTTTTTTGCAGGTTTATGGGAAATGGTTTAGTGACAGATCGAGACCATGATCATTGGCATAAACAGAGGAGAGTTATGGACCCTGCGTTCAGCCGAACGTAAGTTTGTTTCAACTCATAAAGTGTGAATCCTGACTCAAATTCAAGCTATGCTTAAGAATACTATTAATTACCCAAGCAGCCCCTCTCGTACAGTCCTACTCCCCCTCAACCCCCTGATAGATTGTGTTATTCACTACATTTCATTTATTTATAGAGCGCCAGCAGATTTCATAGCACTATTACAATAAGGACACGGTGAAAACGAACAATAATATTACAACTGACGAGACACAATCTGACAATAAGATTAACAATTGTTAAGGCATACTGATAATAAGGAGAAGAGGGCCCTACTCTTATGAGCTTACAATCTAACCTAGGGCAAAATTACATTTAGGTGATTTATCACTTGGATCTTGGCTTGATAAAAATCCTGTGGATTTTTATGTGACATACATTGACTATACATATATATATATATATATATATATATATATATATATATATATATATATATACCATGCTTTATATCATTTCTTGTATTTGTTTTCCAGTTACCTGATCGATTTAATGGGGCCTTTTAATGAAAAAGCTGAGGACCTGATGACAGCATTGTCAGGAAAAGCCAATGGAAAACAAGAGGTTAAAATTCACGACATGATGAGTAGGGTGACGCTGGATGTCATCGCCAAGGTAATCCTGCCCATGAACGCCTTTGCCTTCTCGCTTTTTGATCCTTAGTGTATTTTTTAAAGGCTACAAAATCATTAACATTCGGTTTATAATCGGCTGTAATCTTGTAATACAAGATTGTGTGTTTAATAGATAGATTCGACAACACAAGCGTCATGTTTGTATTTGTCTTTGCAATGGTCAGGTTGCTTTTGGGATGGAGCTGAACTCCCTAGAAGACGATGAGACCCCCTTTCCCCAGGCGATCTCAACGGTTATGCGAGGCTTGGTAGAAACACGCAATCCTCTGGCAAAGGTGTGTATGGAAGCATTTTTGTTGATCACATACAATTTAATTAGTAGCCACTGCAATGTAGAACAAGCCTGGCAACAATAAGCCCGGGAGGCAAGTAAGGGTACATAAACTAAAATGTTTTAGATTAACTCAGATTTAGGGGTTAGTAAATTCCCCCTATACATTGGTAAAGTATATCGCAACATCAGACGTTATAAACCAAAAGGATGGAAGAGAGGATTATGAGGCCTTCTACGCCTCACTTTGATAACAGAGCACTTTCTAATTACCAATTACTTTCTAATTAGTATTTGCCGGGAAAGCGAGCCTTTATCCGAAAAGTCCATCAAAGTGTCAAGCTTCTCCGCCAAACAGGAAAAGAGTGTATTGAAAGAAGACAGAGGGCCATAGAGGAAGGAGAGGAGGTTCCCGTAGATATTCTCACCCAGATACTCAAGAGCGCAGGTACAGTGCAAGTTTAAATGGAATTATGTATTCATACTTTGAACCATATGCTTGCTCACAAAAATGCAATAGACTTTTGCAGTTTTAGTCTCCTGACCTGCAAGAATTATATCAGAAAATCCCTATGACAATGAGATTTGATTGCGAATTCTGCACCTCAACCGCCCTTACAGTAGAAAAAAATCCTATACTGTTCTTCAAACATTTTTAATTATCTGTGTAGCTCTACATGACGAATGGACATTTGATTCGTGTAATAATTCTTCTGTTAAAGAGACTAATTAAATTATCTTGTAACTCCTTTGTTTACAGCCTTGGAAGAAGAGTGTGACCCAGAAAGTTTGGTGGATAACTTTGTGACGTTCTTCATTGCAGGTTTGCATTGGGCTATTATGTATTTGTACTTTTTGGTACGTTCAATTGAGACATTCTAGATGTGGTGGGCATTCCAAAATACGGGAAGGGAGAACTGCAAGGGCCATAGAGCGTGGCTATCACGGATCCAACACTCATTAGTGAATTAGTGAACTAGAGCATTGACTCTCAGGCTTTTAGTTACGTCTTCAGTACCAGGACAGATTGGTGTTAAAGTATTTGAATGTTCAGTTTTTTGATCAATGCTGAAGAGCCATGATCGAGTGAGTTACGATGGAATATGTGGCCATCTGATGTAATGGAACAAAATGGTGGAAGGCATTGACAATGGCTGTTTTCATATGTCACTGAAAACAACAAAAGAAGTGGAATCTGTGCACATCACCCTGGACCATACTGGTCCACATGTACTACGGGATTACAGGAGGGTCTAGTATCCTTAAAACCAAAGGGATCCAAGACCTCCTTTACCTCCTGTGCCATCTATTGTTCAGCCGCTGCTTGAATATCTCTAGAGCTCTAGTCCACAGCTGCTTCAGTGCTCTGAAGCTGTAAAGCAAAGGGATTTATCTCACGAGCCATAAACTGGGGAACTGCCAGGTTTTATCTAATCTGCTATTGCTGTTGTGTCACTGGGAAATGATTTACAAATGAATTCCTTTTCAGGCCAAGAAACTACTGCTAACCAGTTATCATTCGCCGTGATGGAGCTGGCGAAGAATCCCCACATACTGGAAAAGTGAGTCCGTATCAGGGGAGGTGATAATAAAAAAAAGAGTTTTGAGGTCACCCGAGCTGCTCTGATTTTACAAGTTATTGACCAAGTGTTTTTCATACCCGAGGAACAGGAACATTTTTGGTCATTTTTACCATAAGTTTTTTTCAATCATGATTCATCTTTACAAATGATATGTTATTCTATACAAGATAAGAAGGGTTTTGGTTTAAATCATACAAATACATATAATATCTATTGATACAGATATATTGTAAAATGGAAAAAAACTTTTTTTTTACTTCAGACTTTGGGTTTGTGAAGGTTTTTTAATTTTATATTTCTAGTGGTAGGGGTACAAGGTATTGAGGAAAATGTTCAGCATTTTTTATATTTAATTTTATTTTTAATTATTCTTTTTACTTATTTTTTTTTGTACTGCTGCCATTGCAACACAATTATCATTTTAATTTCATTTTATTTTTTATTACATTTTTATTACTATTTCTTTTTTCATTTTTTTTTTTTTTGAAGAGGGGGCAAAAAATAATAAAAAAATCTTTGTTTACCCACAGGGTCCAGGCTGAAGTGGATGAGATTATAGGCTCAAAAAGAGATCTAGACTATGACGACCTTGGGAAATTGTCATACCTGTCACAGGTAACTTCAATAACAGAACTTCTTTTGAGGTCCCATGGTGAATGTGAGGGATTACCAGATACTTGTAGGGGCAGATACTCGGGTCAAATGGGCATATTTTTCAGTTCCTAAGGCAAATGGGCCTGCATGAATTATATCACAAAATTTGGATTACTAGAGTTTTGTATCTATTAATGGAATGCTATGTTATATTCTATATTGTGTCCGGATACTATTGGATTCCTGCCTATTTAGTTGCTATTGAAAACCTGCATACAATGCCCCATTATTACTGTTATTCAGTTTTGAGTTTTTCTGCCTTTTATTCCTGCTTCCATAGGTATTGAAGGAGACTTTGCGCCTCTACCCAACAGCCCCGGGAACTTCACGAGCACTCCGCGAGGAGATGGTGCTGGAAGGAGTACGGATCCCCCCTAACACCACTTTAATGGTATGTTCCTAAGCGGGGACGGCACATTATGTATTGTGGATGTATTCTGGGGCAGTTAAGTTGTGTTTTCCTTTCCGAGTGTATAAAATATAATATACTGAGGTACATCGGCCATCAATATCAAAACATTGCCTACAGCAGCTGTGGTTTAAACATCGGCAAAAATGAGTGAAGCTATAAGTGCTGAACCCTAAACAGGAAGTCATGTTGTGCTCAGGCATCACTTCCTGTTGCGCTCAGGCATCACTTCCTGTTGCGCTCAGGCATCACTTCCTGTTGCGCTCAGGCATCACTTCCTGTTGCGCTCAGGCATCACTTCCTGTTGCGCTCAGGCATCACTTCCTGTTGCGCTACTTACACTACTACTATACTGTTGCTGCTAGAGATAGCAAATGATTAGTGAACTGGGAATGAAAAAGAAAGTTATCTTATAAAAAAGGAAAGGGGGAAACGTATTAATCTGCAGTTATTTATATACGAAAACAGCATCTTATTGTGTTCATCCAAGCTCTTTCCATTTAATTGTTGGCGTTTTTGGAGACTTCCTGACTTGAGTTGCACTGTGACAATAGAGAAATAGCAGTCCATGTGCTGCCTGGAAGGACTAGTATGCGCCTGTACATGCGCATGTATACAGTACATCCAGCTGTCCTACATAGAGGAGCCTATAAAGGTCCAGAGAACCTAATGGCCACACGAGCAGTGCAGTAAATCTCTGCTAATCACTATTAGAACCCAGGCGTTCGATTTATGGATGTTTAGAGACGATTGAACCTCCTGCTCTTCTACTGATGCGTATTATGTCATCAAATTATTTTTAACTTGCGATCAGAAATATAAAACATTGTCATTGCCTTCGTTTTCTGTTTACAGTTTAACTCTTATGTCATGGGAAGAATGGAGGAATACTACAAGGACCCTCTCACTTTCAATCCAGACAGATTTCACCCAGATGCCCCCAAGTAAGTGGTTCAATTTGTCACACATGCTACATACTTCTTGGTCATAACTGTATTCCCTGGTTTTACATACAGTACATGTATGAGGCTCACGTTAGAACAGATTGTAAACTGGCAAGACCTCTTCTTCTTCTACACCCATATGTCTTAACATGTGTTTCTGTTATTTTTTATTTTAACTATTTTTGTTACATTTCCCCTTTTTTCTTATTGTAACAGCGCTACAGAACCTGCTGCCGTTGTATAAATGTAATGTTTTGTTTGTTTGCTTGTAGGCCTTACTATACATATTTTCCATTTTCTCTGGGTCATCGATCCTGTATTGGACAGGTGTTTGCACAGGTATGAAATATGATTCATTATGATTCTGTACAGTAAGAGATCATTTATAAACCATGCATATATTTCTTCCACGTGAAATTTCATTAGAAATACTGTACAATGGGAAATTTTCCTTTAAAATATCCCAAAAGCAAACATGAAATAAAATGCTGGTGAATCCAATAACCTGTACTGTTTTCTTTACATAGATGGAGGCGAAGGTGGTGATGGCCAAATTCCTTCAGAGGTTTGATTTTGAGTTGGTCGAAGGACAAAGCTTTAAGATATTAGATACCGGATCCCTCCGACCCTTAGATGGGGTGATATGCAGAATGAGAACCCGGACACATTAAAACTGTCACAAGAACGAGATTTAAAATTTCCCAGAATATGGATTGTAGACACTAAAACTGAATTTATATTATAAGGTTTGGGGCGATAGCAGCCAACAAATGAGTTTCTCTGGTCAATGCCTGGCTGTATTTGTATTTTGTAGCACAAGCAAAACCATTATCAATAGAGATCAGCTTTTACGCATTAACCACATTATAATTATAAAGTAAAATGAGTATTTTGTTAATTGTACTTTTATAATAAACTATAATAGAACTTTTATAAAACTTTCGTAAAAAATGTTTGAAGAGATTGACGCCGTAGCTATTAGCAAACGGAGGAGCAAGACTTTGAGATATTTGTTGGATCGTAGAAAGATGTTGTGTGAAGAATTTAACGCGTAATCTCACCTATCAATATTTTACGTCTGAAAAAAGAAAATGCTCTTCTTGGCGGGACCTCAAATAAACCTTGCGTCTGAATTCTGATTTCACATTTAATTGTGAATGTGTTACTAAGCATCTACAGACATTAAAAATCTGAATGATAAGGAAAATGCTTTTTTATATTTCTTTAAGGTAATATGTTAATGTGGATGAACACAGAAAAAGCGCTCATGGGTCTTAAACCAACCGTTAAATCAGAAATTGGGTAAATAATGAAATAATAAAGTGAAACAAAACAGATCATATTTCTTCGTAACATTGATTAAATGCAATTATTTATTTACATATATAGAAAAGTCTCCCAAGTCCCTCTGTAACAGATCGATTAACATGATTACTGCATATGAAACACGCAAAAATGTATTTTCATATAAATCCATTGCCATTCAATGATCACCGATCACCTGTCCAAATGCGGTTCAAATCTACGTCTGCACTGGTATTTAGTGACACAATGTTACTTACAATGATTAAACATTACAATACATTTCATCAATATTATATTAAGAAACAGCATGGCATATTGGTAAGAATATTGTTATCCTTAAAAATGATTGGATAACACAATATTGAGTAAATGGAATGGAACGTTTCCGGAAATCAGGGCAGCTGATAGATATGGCAGAGAAAAGGGATCATAGTAAGTAAAGGTGGGGTAGAGAGGAGGTAGATGGACATTGAAGATGAAGAATGTATTGGAAGGTGAAGCTGGGAAAAGGAGGATGAAGCGATAGAGAACTGTGAGAGAAGGCTGAGATGTGAAAAGTAGTGATGTAGAAAGGGTGTGGGATAAAGAGAAGAAATTGGGAAAAAAGAGATTGGTGGATAAGGTGAGAAAAGAGACAAACTACAAAAGGGATGTAGGGATAGAAAAAGAAAGGGGGAAAACAGAAGATGGAAATGGAGAGAAGGTAAGAAAAAAAGAGTCAAAGACGTGATGTGGAGTAAGAGGAGGCTAAAGAAGGTGAAAGAAGGTGAAAAAAGGAAAGAAAAGGATGTGAAAAGGTAATAGATTAGGAAGGATTGTGCTTTGTATAGTAATAATAATTGTATGCATAGGCTAGGCAGTATTTCTTCAGATACCAAGACCTAGACAAGCTTTTGCCATTGTGATAACAGAGCTTGCTAGTAATTCCCTGTCCCTCTCTGGCTTGTTCGGGGTTCCAGTGTGCAGATCACCCCATCCATAGGGCGAAGGGTCCCGGTGTCAATCAGCTTAAAGCTCTGTTCTCCCGCTAGCTGGAAATCAAATCTCTGCAGTAGTTTGGCCATCACCACTTTAGATTCCATCTGTAAAAAAGAAAAAAGGATTTTAGATGCTTGTTTGTAAACGGACTTATGTTTTTATATGAGAAGTTGCCTGCAGAGTAATGGCTAAAAAGTTCTGATTTCCCCGTTTATATCACATAACGCAGTGATACCAGGGCACAGCCACCCAAAGTGAAGGGGGTCGTCGGACCCATTCCAACATTAAAAAGTTTTTAAAAACATTGGGTAGTTTGTGCTCCACTACCTGTATTTGATTGTAACCCATAATAAACTAGTCTTACAAGTAAATGTGTAGTCGTTTATCTACATTCTAATCTTCTGTTTAGCATACGTGTCCGAAATGCAGTGTTCCCACCTGTGCAAACGTCTGTCCGATGCATGACCGGGGACCCAGCGAAAACGGAAAATATGTGAAGTACGGCCTATGGGAGAAAAAAAGAAATGTGCATATGTTTAAGAGAATGAAACATGCATGGTTAGACATAAATACACCCCTCTAAAAGGGCATCGACTCATAATCAAGAACGTGCAACGGGAACCACTGAAACTGGACTTACTTGGCTGAATCTGGACTGAATCTGTCCGGGTTAAAGGTGAGAGGGTCCTGGTAAAACTGCTCCATCCTTCCCATTACGTAAGAGTTAAGCTGTAAATGGAATGATAGAGCAGGTTATTTGACATATTTAACATTCCTTTACAAAATACATGTCATATATACGGTATACGTTAGTGCTGTAAGGAATGGCTCACGACTATAACACCTCTTGAACTTTACATTAATAGGTTTTATTTATTCAACTCTTAGGATTAAAGAAGGGTAAACAATGATCCGGGCAACAAGTGGGAGTTAAGCTGATACCTGGACGCTGTCAGCGAAGCAACCACACCAATGCCACCGAATGAGGGTACCATCACCCATGTGAAAAAGTTCACTAAGAGTGTTTATTTACTGAAGTGGGAGTTTGCAGCACAGTTGCAGTTTCTAATCACTATGCACTATGAAGAGAAGAGATTCCCTGACCCTGCATAAAACATAGGTAAATTGGTAAGATGAGTTCTCAGAAACATACCATCACAGTAACATTTGGGGGGATTCTGACTCCTCCAATGACTAGCTCCCCTCTCACCGCCCGTGATGTCGCAGGAGCTGTGGGGTATAACCTCAATGCCTCCTTCAACACCTGCACAAACAAAGGTAATGGTTTTGAACGGATCCGCACGAGGGATCGAGGAACTATTGGATCTCTCTGAGTAAATGTCGCTGCATCCTGTCCTGCTATAACAAACCCCAGTTTCAATGTACACACAATGTAAAGGTAAAATCGCAGTGTTAAAGGTACCTGGGACAGGTATTGCAGGTTTGCAAGGTCTTCATACTCAATATTTCTTTTTGAGCCAATAACGTTGTCTACTTCGGCCTGGGCCCTGCATATAAAAAGGAGACGAGCCATAACAACACAATTTACACAACAATAAATTTATGGGTCAAAGATCCCATCTTAAACTTAGTCATGGCAGAGACTGGTCTACTGATTAATCTACTGAATCATCTGGTTTGGCCCTCCTTCCCCGGGTTTCCGGGTCAGTTACCCTTTTTTTCTCTGGGTAGGGGAGAATTTTTTGGGGACATCCATTCCCCACTTATTCCTATTGCCCAACCACTAAAGTCTTTTGGCGCTAGCCACGTGTCCCTTCACCAAGCCAGTCCCCCAGAATAAGGTCAGCTTTGGGTAGCCTAACCTAGGAACCAAATATTAGTAACTAAATATTTAATGTTTATTATTAACTCCCTGGACTGCATTAGTAAACATTCACGGGGTTAATATAAAATTACTAATTAAGATGTATTATAGAATAACTTTAACACTTTGCTTTTAATCTTATCCTCCACGGATAAGGTCGAGGCCCCATGGGCTGCTATTTTAATGCTACATATAGTTCACATACAGCATTACCTGGATAATAATAGGGAATTGAGTTATTCTGGCTGCTTAGAACCAATGAGGAAAGCTAACTGGGCATTAAAGACACGGCAATTCAAAACCAAAGTTCTCCTGCCCAATTGTAATCATTTGTTTGCTGTCATAGCTTGTGGCGACCTATGATATGGTAAGTTATGGAGACCCCTGTTGTGGGCTTCTGCCGCGGACCTGACCCCGTAGACATCTGTGGGATGAATGACGGAGGAACGCTCACACAGATCAGCGTCATCGGTAGCACTCCAGTAAGTGGCAGAGGGAACTCACTTACTTTTGCAATATCTCTGGGTTTCGTGCCAGTTCCATCACTGAAAACGCTAAGTGATTGGCAGTTGTTTCTTGCCCTGAAACAAAATGAATTCAAGTTTTACGTTAACACACTGGAGTCAAAATGTACATTAATCACAAGAGAATAAAAACTGTGTTTAATGTTCTCCTCCTAACACTTGTAATGCAGGTAAGTGGAAGAATATTTATCCATTGACTATTTTTAAGTCAACATAAAGTCATTATTTGTTATAATTTACAATAATACACCATAGCCCTAAAGATAAAAATATAAAATATATACATACCACCAATGAAAAACGTGACAAAGTTATCAACTAAAATCTCTGGGTTACAGTCTTCCTCCAGATCTGCGGAAAGTTGAGTACAAAATAAAACAATCCGTCATGAATTAGAGAGAAGTCACAATAAAATACAACATGCAACTGGTTATCAACCAGACCATTGGGTGAATGCTACGTAATTTACTAAAACAGGGGGTAGAAGGGAACCGGTGTGAGCCAATGTGGGTAACACAATCCAATGCTTTGTGTTTCTTGATAACCTTAACCCCTTAAGGACAATGGGCAGTCCCTAAACCCATTGAAAACAATACATTTTGAGCCCATACATGTACGGGCTTTGTCATTAAGGGGTTAAAGCACTTTGGTCTCATTTATAAGAAATTGTGGCAACTTCCACTTAGAATAACGCAAGAAGGTCAAAACATAGACACAAAATCTAAATATATTACCACCCATGTGCTGTATGCCTTCTACTACCCCACCAAAAAAAAAGTACTCAGAAAATGACACTTAATTTAATGTTGGCGGTAACTCTATTGGCGGGGCGATGATTCCGTCGCACCTGCAGCGTTGAGTATTCGGGTCAGTATATCCTCAGGAACATCTTCTCCTTTCTGTATGGCTCTCTGTCTTCTCTCGATGCACTCTTTGCCGGTTTGCCGGATAAGTCTAGCACTTTTCTGGACGTCTCGAATAAAAGCCTGCTTCCCTGGCAGATACTTTTAACAAAATAGAGTGTGCAGCTTATGTACAGGTGAACAAAATCATCATCATCACCATCATCGTCGAGACAGTAACTACATTAAAATTGAGGATAAAGCCCAAGCTAAACACTAAAAGAGTGGTGCACCTTGTGAACCTCTACGGATTACCCAAATGTTTCCATAGGTTGTCATCAACAATTGTTTTCTTATTTACTTCCCCAGCTATAGTAAATGAACAAAGTTTCAAACAAACCTTTGCCCAAGGATTTAGTGATTCGGTCAGGCCTTTCATAACTAGCAGTATGGCTTGTGGGAAAGGTGTCTGGTCATCATTCACACAGTCCATCTCCAGTCCAAATGCCACCTGCAATTAATAAGGAGTGGGGATTTGGCTTCATGGACTGCAAGGTCCAAACTAAACATGAGAATTGGGTTGTTTGCCATTTAGCCAAACAGTGGGCACCAAGAGCCATTGAACGGTCAATGATATCATTTTCACACCTACGAGTACACCGTCTATAAAGACATCCAACCAACAGGAGACCATGATGGTGTCGGAAATAAACAGGGAAAATATAGAACTGAGTGTATTCCCCATAAAAAGAGAATGGACTGTAGATAGGAGCAAGATTAATAGTCGCAATAAACATACAAGCTCCATGTAATGGGAATTATAATCTAGCAGGATTACCTTGGCAATAACATCCAGTGCCAATCTGCTCATCATATCGTGCATCTTAACTTTACGGTTTGAACGTATTTTTTCTGACAGTTTTTTCATTAGCGCCTCTGCTTTTTCATTAAAAGGTTCCATTAGTCCAACCAAGTAACTGCAAAGAGAAGATCCATTATAGACTCTATATTTCTATGATAATGTCCCACATATGAACACCATGAAGCTAATGGTGGAGACCGGCATTAGATCCCTGTTCTCAGTGTCTCATTGTTGTTCTGTAAAGCTTTTGTTTGTGTCGCAGATCTGCCCTCCCCAATTTATGGTTTTTTTTATCCGGTCATGTTTGGCATTTTGCATTCTGTTTATAGCTATTTTGGACAGGACATGAGAATTATAATAAATATCTATATATACTCTAATGAATACTAAGTACTTACTGTTCTTGTGTTTAGTGGCTAGAAGTCTAAAACTGTAGACTGTCCCAGAAGATATGTTCTACTTACTTTCTTCTAAATGCAGGATCTATCATATTTCTCTGCTTTCTCCAATGTTCATTGTCTTGATCCGTTACTAAACCATTACCCATCAACCTAAAAAAGTAACAAAAACTGGTGAGATGCCAAAAACCTGAGAACTTAAACACATGACAGATCTAAGGATCTGTGTGATTATTCCTCCCTGTCAAGTAAGAGCAGACTCAGAAGAAGGGAGAGAACCTCAGAACAGAAAGTCAATTTTATTCTAGTTTGGCCAACTTCAGATCTTCGGAATTCTGTAATATGTCACATTTGACATTTTGGGACAGTTACTAACCTCGAGGACAGGATTTACCTACCTTACACCAAACACACTTACGGCACGATTGTAGGCGGCATCCTTGCTGTACTTTGGTGACAGAAGAACCTCCTGTAAGAAAATGTAAGCCATGGGGACATTATTTTTTATTCTTAATGGTTTGTTCTGTTATTTTAGGATAGCTATTAAAACATTAATGAAAAACTTCCATCAGTAACTCATCCAGACATGGCTCATACCTTGACTCCTTCTGGAGTAGTGAGTAGTATGGTCACATGGTGTAAAGTGTTATAACGTACTACTGGACCATATATTTTTGCCCTGGAAAACAGAAACGTGTTTTTTTCATGTATGAAAATATTTCAGGGAAGCCCAAAAGCTTGAATTCTTTCCAAAAATTGTCTTATGAATCCCATTCTTTTCTAAACGTTTAGAATTCCATCAGAGGCGGGCTCTGAGCCTCCTGTATGAATACGGACACAACACCATAAGGAGCGTGGTCTCCTCTAGGACTCCTACATGGTCTTTGCAACATGCGCATAGCTGACATAGCTGAAACCCCTAGAAATGAGAGTATTTAGATAGAAGGAGTGGAACTATTACAGGCAGGGTCTTGTAGGATATGCCCATGACTACTTTTTGCCCAGGGGTCTTGCTTGATGTCACCTGAATTCTGTTGATGTCCATCAGTGTATTAGGTTGTCTCGGGAACCAATATTTTTTGGAGGACAGCTTTAGAAGTTCATATACCCAATGTATTTTAATAACATATAGTACAAAATATCAGCTGAAACAATATCTATTGTTCTTCCAAAACAAGAAAACATATTTTCCAAGTAGTCCCCTATTATAAAAAGCCACAAATGAACCGTTTCCTCAATCTCTTCTATGGACAGTCCTTTTTGGGGACCCTAATCCCTTGGGGTGCATTCACTGATACAAAACTAACTTTTCCTTAGTGGTACACATAATTACTACATAAAATATCGTATTTACTACTAGCAGAAAATATATATCCATTGGAATACTGTCTTACCACTCCAGAAATAGATTATGTATGAGATCGTTGTTCTTTATCACTTTAAGGATTGAGGGCATGTGTCCAAGCAAAAAGCTGAAACACAAAACAAAAAACATAAAATGGTATAGTATGTAGAAATGGGGTGCAAAGTTTAAAAAGTGCTATTATAACTATTCCAACCGAAGGAATTGCCCCATAAGCAGGATGGTGGTAAGACCTCAAGAACTTTGAATACATAATATTCATATGCAGGTGAATGTGAATTTTAATTACACGTATGGTCGTTATGATTACATTAATATACATCTACCAGGTGAAAATATAACTTTATGAATATTGTTGTTAAATGAGCTAATTAAACTGTTACATTTACAAAGCAGTGTGAAAAATATATTTTATTATAATGTTACTTTGTTTGAAATTAAGTTTCACCTTTTGGTAAACGAATTCTTTGAAGCATCTAAAATATATCTCTGGATTTAATTCACGTGTTGTGAAAAATATAATTACACAAATTGAAATGCAGCCGTAAAATAGAAACATATATTCATGTGATGACCCGGCACCAAGTTTTGCGTCTTCATGTACTGACTCCAGGATGCAGTTTCAAGCCAAAAATGCCCCTTTGCCTATATGATCCTCAGTATGGGGCCATTAGCCAAAAATGCCCCCATTTTTTGTTTTGGATCAGTGCATTCATGTTCTAACCATGTAATGTTTAGGTTTGGGTATTTCTAGATGAATGCGTTCCAGGTAAATGTCTACATTGCCCAACAGACATACTGGCCTTGATATCAGGGCAAGAGCCTCCTACTGCCCCATGTGCCCCTCACCTACCTGTCTCTGGGAGGTCCCGGGATATGGTCATATTTCATGTGAATGTACTGGATGTATCCGCAATAAACGAAGAAGCCCATCAAAGCCAAGCTGAAGAGAAGCAGTAGGGCACAAGAGAGAAGCCCCCACATTGCTATGATCTGAGTGGGCACAGGGCAGACAGAGGCGTCAGGAGAGACAAGAGAAGGGTCTTCACTCAGGCTGCAGCAAAGCTCCTTGTGACCCTATCACAGACAGCAGGGGACAGCAGGGCAGTGGGCTGGGTTTCTTTCCATCGTGATAGATACGTTTGCTCAGTCATTCTTGGACGTGAAGCAAAAAAAAATGTAAACTTGGAAATCCCACACTTTTCATCATATTTTTATGCAACCTCCCCAGAACCCTCTGCAGAAGCTCCCGGTCAATGTTATGTGATGACCTGCGATGACTTTACATGATCTTGGTAGAACCTTGCAAGCTCTTTGATAAATAAATAGTTTGAGTTCTTACTGGGTTGTCTTGAGGTTTAGGCGTGTAACTTTGTAGCAAAATAAACAGACACCCTGAATGTGACATCTGTGTCTATGCGCTATGAATGAAGCCCACATGCGCAGAGGCTATGGCCACCTTGGGGCCTTGCACCGTGGCTCTGTTTGTTTGGACAGATAGGGGTAACTCCCAGCTCTGTGGGCTTATCTCAGAAGAACACGAGAGGGTGGTGAGAACCCATGAACCTTCCTAAGACACGTTGTTTTCAAATAATGGCAGGAGATTCGCATGTTGGATTTGAAACAATTTATCGAAATATAGTTAAGGCAAACAATATTCTCATCACCTGGTTGGCATTTCAAGAGGGGCATATGAGGTCCTAGAGCCGAGGAACGGGTTTATTCAAGAATATCTTAATTTTATGATTAATGCCGCAACCCGGCTAAATGTCTTTACTTTCTGTAAGTTCACTTATGTTTCCTCCTTAAATGAAAGACTCGGCACACATTTCTGGGTACCCTACTCATGGCAGCAGGTCATGGGGGGGCAGCAGCCCATCTGCCAGATAATAGGGCTGATCGCCCTAATGGGCAGCGCTGGAGGTAACACGCCATTGACACTACTTACAAAGTAATGAAATGTTTGTGTAGCGATTTATTTTATACAGTAAGGAATGCTGAAGAACAAAAATATTTATTTGCACAGTGTCAATTCTAAAACACTATTAAACACTCTCATCAACACATTTGAGCGGACAGAAAAGGATTTTGGTCCCAAAGACAGACATTTAGCAAATTTGCCAATGTGCCAACCCGTTCTGGCTAAATGCTTTCAAATGTTCTATTACCGGCAGGGCCGGCCCTATAATGGGGCAGACTGGGGCAATTGCCCCAGGCGGCACTTTAGAAGGGGCGGCACTTTGCTGCCCCAAGCGCCTTTTTTTTTTTGAAGTGGAGGAGAGAGAGAGGGGCACCGAGTGGTTTTCGCTTACCCGCTCGGCACCCCTCTCTCTCTCCTCTGCGGCGAGTCTCCCTGTTCGGTCCCGGTGCCGGCTTGTAATGCAGAGCGCCGGAAGTGACGTCAATTTCCAGTGCTCAGCATTACAAGCCGGCACCGTGGCAGAGCAGGGAGACTCGGCGCAGGACTGTTTAAAGGTAAGTACCGGGGGGGGGGGTCCGTAGATTATGGCGTCGGCGAAGTTTTAAACTTCGCCCCAGGCGGCGTTAAGTCTTCGGCCGGCCCTGATTACCGGGTTGGACTGGGGCATTTACCCAGATGGCCAGGCCAGGTGTGTATATTTTCTGGAGGAACTTTGAAAGTTTACAAACTCTTTCCTCACTGTTATACTTCAGCAGGATAGGTGGCGCTCTAGCACCACAGATTACACATGCCTTCGGAGTCGGGAAACGCAGACTCCCCTCTCAACGCCCCCATAACGTTTCTATACATTTGTATTGCACCAAAGGCCAGATGATGCTTCCACGGACACTTATATATATTAATTGCGAGAACAAGAGATCATAATCTAAAAGTAGAGGTTCAGAGCTTTAGATGTAACTTAAGGAAGTTTTACTTTACTGAGAGGGTAGTAGATAAGTGAAACAGCCTCCCAGCATAGATGGTACATGGTAACATTGAGGGAATTTAACCACGCATGGGGTAGGGATATGGCTCCTCAATCTAAGATAAGACTAACGACTAATTAAGGTCTGAGTCTTTACAGGAGACAGGCTGAAGAGGTTCGATCCGACATCATACGGTGGTGGTTGTATTGCCATGACAACCAGCAGAACAGAATGGCCCAACGAGCAGTAACATTCCACCAGGTTCTATGGTCATTAATGCCGCTTCGCACCTAAACTGTCTATTAAAATAAATCTTTGTGCAGACACATTTAGTGTTTGTTTT
Organism: Spea bombifrons; assembly: GCF_027358695.1. NCBI lineage: Eukaryota > Metazoa > Chordata > Amphibia > Anura > Pelobatidae > Spea > Spea bombifrons. Next base: position 1,532,224 of record NC_071095.1, on the reverse strand, counting down.
GTCCTGCTTGCTGTTGTACAGCGCTGCAGAGTATGATGGCGCTATATAAACCAGTAACTCCTCATTTACTTGCTCCAGGCTACCAACGCAGAGGTTCTAATATGTATTTGTAGCGTGCTCGTGTGTGTTAAATGAACGAACAAATGACGTTATGCCCCACACACGGCACGCACTTCAGTTTAATGTTATTCTGTACGCCTCCCGCCCCACCAACGGCTGCGAGCGGACCGAGTTCCAGGCCCTCCCCGCGCGACATTTAAAGTTTGACGCGACGGCACGCGCAGCGCTGACTCCTCCCTCTTTGTTCGTCGCTCGTGCGCGCGGCCGTCACGTGACAGTCTGCCGCACGCGCCCCCTTCTCCGCCCGGACATTCCTTTGTAGCACTGGTTGGTCGCGGTTTGATTGCGCAGGCGTCGGTGGGAGGGGCCGGGAGCGGCGCGCACCGGCTCAGTGTACGTTTCCGTGTGCTGACAGTGGATGTCGGAGCTGTGCCCCAGACGTCCCTTACCCGCCCTCGCCGGCTCCTCCCACTTCATTCCTGTAGCCGGAGCGCTAACCTGCCACTGCTCTTCACAGGCACCGGAAGCGGCCCGAGGTGGGAAGCCAATGACTGGGAATATCCGGCGTTGGCTGGGACCGGTCACGACGGGCTAAGTCCATAGCGAAGTAGGGGTTTAACGCGGTGGGCGAGAGTGGCGCTCTCAATCGGTTTGTGAGAGTAACATAGGGATAGGTTTGCCCGGCCTCGGGTCGCTACAGGCCTTACGTGCACAGCGCTCGTGCTCTCCTGCTGCTGTCGGCCCCTGCAGCCCCGCATGTGCTTTGCAGAGGAGGAAGAGAGCCCCTAGCTGAGCCGGAGACTACCTACCTCAGGCCCGTGTGCCTCCCCTAAGGGCTCACCCAGCTTATTACCAGCCGGATCCCCTACAGTACAGGGACACGCAGCCGGGGACGTCCCGCCTAGAGATCCACATCTGAGGACTCTCCTCAAAGACTACAGTTGCTGGATATTAACTCCGCACTGTCCGCATACCTGAACTCACCTGCCCAGGGACTCAGATCTCACCTGAGGACGATAAGGTATCTTCTTCACTTGGCTCCAGAACTTATTGATCTTCTGCCAGCTTGGAGACATTTACTACCTGACTGCACCCTCCATTCTCTCTGATAAAGTGACTTTCATGCGCTACCATGGGCAAGGTTCTTTCCAAGATCTTTGGCAACAAGGAGATGAGGATCCTGATGTTAGGGCTGGATGCTGCTGGTAAGACCACCATCCTATACAAGCTGAAACTTGGCCAGTCTGTCACCACCATCCCCACAGTTGGCTTTAATGTGGAAACAGTGACTTACAAAAACGTCAAGTTTAACGTCTGGGATGTGGGGGGCCAGGACAAGATTCGACCTTTGTGGCGGCACTACTACACCGGCACCCAAGGCCTCATATTTGTGGTGGACTGCGCCGACAGAGACCGCATCGATGAGGCCAGGCAAGAGCTTCATCGCATCATCAACGACAGGGAGATGAGGGACGCCATCATTCTAATATTTGCCAATAAACAAGATCTGCCTGATGCCATGAAACCCCATGAAATCCAAGAGAAACTGGGTCTAACCCGCATCCGGGATAGAAATTGGTACGTGCAGCCCTCGTGTGCCACCACAGGGGACGGTCTCTATGAAGGACTCACATGGCTAACATCCAACTACAAATCTTAATGACTAATAGAAGATCCTCACACAATTTAAGATGCTGCTTCTCAGACAATTATAACGAAGGCGTGGGAGAGAAGCAGTGTCATAGGATTAATGCTGATCAGACTAAATCACAAGGAAATATGGGCTGGAATACTTTAAAATTCTATATATATATATATATTTTTTTTTTTTTTTTGCTTTGCTATAGGATCCTAATTTCCCAAATTCCTGATTATATAAATGAGACTTCAAGCTCTAGATTACAGATGTGGCGCAAGCACTCTTTCTCTGTTGGCCCCAACGCGAGGGTTTGGTTTGAGGGATACATGTTTAGTTTCCTGTTCTGATATATATATATTTTTTAAACTCGTTTCCATCTGGTGTAGTTCTGCCTTTCCGCATTGATACAGGGTATGTTGCTAGACTGATTTCAGCAAGTAAACTTTATCATTATATTCTTTAAAGTCACCCTGCCGTTTGTCTTTTATACAAAGGGGTTTTTTTTTTGTTTTTTTTTTTAAGGATTCTGCTAGCGTATAACAAATTAGAAATTGTGTGTAATATATATATATATATATATATATATATATATATATACACACACATACATACAGCTTACCCAGGGACATTTCTTATTTTAAAGGCTGCTTTAAAAAATTAAATAGAATTAAATATGCCCTAACTGCTGGAAAAATCTGGACTATTTAAAGTTGTATACGTATGCCATGCATGAGTAGCCTGAATGCAAATGATCTTAAAACAGTTTAGCAAAGCAATCTGGGAGAAGGTGTATGCGGCACTCTGTGGTACGTGGTCGGACATTGTCGCTTCTGTCGACCCGGCCCATTTTTGTACGTACAGCAGGACTCCCGTAATGTAGCAATATCGAAATTTTATGCAAAGAGCATCACCTTAACTAAACAAACGATGTAAAAAGCACAACTTTGTAATTCAGTGCGAACTGCGAAAGCTTTTCCGCCGCTCGGTAATCTATCTGCCTGATTGTGTTGAAAAAGGTACACTGCTCCAAAAAAGCATCTTCAAATATAAGCGTTTATAAATAAATACCTATATTATTTCTTTAACGCCTTATTGTACAGTTATTTATCATCTGTGGCTTAAAAAATGTGGTTTGGTTAAATTTTAGGGTGTGTTATGACTTAAAGAAACTTCACGGTGTGACAGATTTAATTGTCACCCCCCCCCCCCAAAAAAAATATACTAATTTAAACCCAATACAATCAAACAAAAAAAGTAGGTAAGCTTTTCTCACTTTGTGTTCTGGAAGGGCACCTTGTTTTATTCTGCAACTTTGTGATGATTTACTTGAATCCGGGAAGTGTGCTTTTGTTTGAAATATCTGCCTTTGGGGTTTTTTTTCTCCCTTTCTAACATCAAATAGTTGCTCTCATGCTAAGTTGTCACTCCCATGCTAGTGTCAGCATTTCAGAACACTCAGTCATTTCCACAACCTGTAAACACTGCTGTTCAAAAGTTTGGGGTCACTCATGGAAATTTCTAGCTGTAACATAATTGCCAAAAAGGTTTTTCTAACGATCATTTAGCCTTTTAAACTTGGACACGAAGGGCTGTTGGAGCACAGGAGTGATGGCAGTGATAAAGGGCCTCTGTACGCCTGTGAATATATTCCATTAAGAGTCAATTACGTTAACCCTGTCTGCCACAAATTGCCTTTCTTTCAAAAACAAGGTCTAAGTGACCCCAAACTTTTGAACGGTCATGTTGCAGGTTTGTGCTTATCTGGAGTTTAAAAACTAAGCACAGGTAGAACATGCAATAGGTTCGCGTGAGTTAGCCATGTGGTAAAAACCTCAAGGTTGCAGAAGCTGTACAAATATTTCACAAACTTTCTTTCAAAGTTTAACTTGCTCTGTGTTATCGGCCATACCAGACTTTTCAGAAGGTCAAAAATAGGGATAGATTAAATCACTTGGTGTATGAGGGTATATTGGAAAGAAAATATTGTTTCAGCAGATAATTCAAATCTTTTTCCCCCTAGATTTCAGTTGTATGCTAGCGGAGCTGTCAAACCTGGCTGAATGGTAACTACCAAAAACTATTAATAGGGTTAACGGTTTCAAATTCCATGCTAACTTTTCTTTGTTCTCGCCGTCTATGGATAAGACTGCATAGGGTTAATATTCGGTTAGTCCAAGTAAGTAGCTGGAACGCTTATAGGGCTCTGCTTGCATTGTTTAAGCAGATTATAAAGTTACTCTGTAAATGTAAGGTGGCTGCAGGATGGGCTCTTCCACATACAGAATAGCTTTCTGATTGGCTGAAAAATAGCCGCCTGGAATTAAGCTGTGATTGGGATTCACTTGTTCTGTATTTCCATTGGATGAATTAGAAGTTAGCTGCAGAGCAGCTTGTGGTGTATTAGCGATATAGATAAGGTATGGGACTTATGATCGGGGACGATCTGTGTGGCATTTCCTCTTTAGAACTTTGGTAAAAGCAGAAATCAATACTTAAATGGACCGGTTAATGACGTTTTTCATGTATCACGTTACCCCCTGCACCCCGTGTGCCTTTATTTTATTTGCATATAAATTGTATTATACTAAAGCAGCAGGTATATCTACAATGCAGGGTTTACTTAATTTCATGTATCTGCGTCACAGAGCCTGCAGTTTTTAATGATCATGTCAAATTGTCAAAACGATCTTCTTTCCCGGCTCCTGAGAAACTCTGGGTTTGCTTTTACAATGTCTGCCCGGCTCCTAAATTCTGCACCGGTTTGGAAACGCTTGTTTTGATAAAACTGCCCTGGTAACCAGCTATGTTGTCCTGTTACTGAACATCAGAATGTCCCTAAATCTGTGCATTCTAACCCATTAATAAGTGCCAACAGTCCGGTGCCCGGTGATTGCATTTAAACGATAGACAAAAAGATGGAACATACTACAGAATAATAGCACAAAAAGGTGTGTGTACCCCCTGTGAACGTGTAAATCCTGCACTATTAGGTGTTCTATGTAATAGTGCTTAATCGCGTACGGAGATATTGCCCAGCATTCTAGGTGGAACTGTTGGTTTCTACATGTCATCTGTTCTTGTGTGAGCTGGAATACACCGTTCGGCCAGCTGTGGTCCGGTTGCTGCGTTCTCACGCCAGCCTCTGTGTATTCAGCTTCCACTGGGACGGTGGGGGAAGTGACCCCGTTAACAACCCCCGGGTCAGGTTGGTTGAAATCATCACTGGGGTGAGTGTACAGAAGCACAACAATCCGTGCAAAACCTGGTTTTCTGTTAGTCATTTTTTGCAAATGTCTGTCCCTGTAATAGAAATATTTTCAGCCCCTCCTGTGTCTTCATGCTCTGCAGATGTTCTGCGTGAAACCCTCTGCGCTGTCGGCTTTACGGCACGTAAATCTGCCTAGAAGGCTAGCGTGCCAATGGTACCATGCGGTCCTGGACCATACCACCAAGGTAGAACACATTTGGTTCATAAAGTCGTGGCTTCCATAATTGCTGTCAGGTTCAGCTGCAAGCGAAGTCTGCATTAAACCAAAGGGGAGGGGGGACCTAAAACATTGCAGAATCACATTTTAAACGTAATCCAGCTCTTGGAAGTTCCAAAAAGTTCTTCCTTGGGGATTGTGCTGTATATGAAGAGTTACCGTTGCTGATCTGCGCTATACCGGTGCATCTTTGATACATTGACTTGCGTTGCCGGCGGAGCTTGGCGCTATGATGTCAGCTCTGCACCTGCGTATATATCATTCTTCCAATTAATCTGGATGAATTAACCCAAACGTAGAAGTGCGGGGCTCGGGGTGCCAAAACTATATTGTGCAGATGGCTCGCTACCCTCTTGACCCAGTTTAACTCTCATTTCTATGAACATACGTAGATCGGCACAAAGTCAGGTCTTGGCTGTATGTTAACGTTTAATCGCACGCTTCCTGTTACACTTGTACGCTCCGTGGTTATGTTTAAGCTACACCCAGATACTGGTAGACATGGAGCTCTAAATGCTAAAGAAGTAAAATGTTAACGGGTTCTCAGCTGCTGGGCGATGACTCCTGACAGGTGCGTTGATTTCATGAAACTGCTACAGCAGCAACGCAGGAAACACAATCTGCCGTACAGTAACTATGCCTTTTCACTTCGCTAACCGGACCCTGTATACAAGAAGAACTCGTTGCGATTACTAAGGTATTTCAACGCCCCTACAAATAAATGATTTAGCGAAAGAACCCTGCAGACAACTCAACCGTGCAGGATCCGCACCCCAAATTAAGCATGCAATCGTATTAAAGACATGCCTACCCTAAAGTAAAGTCTATTGGCTTGATTGATGTAAATGGTATATAGTATTGCCATGATTTGGGGACTTTTAGTAGTAAGTGCCGTTTGGGAAGTAACTACACAGAGAGGGTTAAGATCTCTACTTTAGTTAGTGAATTTGCTAAACCAGTGAATACACTGGGCATGTTTGCTTTCATGTATGAATGAATTAGGCTGCTGTTATATGCTGCATTCCTCCGTGTGCTGACACAGTAGACATGTTAGATGATTTACATCCAGTGAAAATGAAAAAGGCTTCACCTTTACCTCCGTAGCTGAGTCAGCAAACTATTTCTTAACGCTTTTCACATCTAAGTGTAAAGAATCCATCTAGAATCGCTGTAATGTTGCATCTGATGTCAGGGATCGCTTTATCCAGTTTGTACGCGGTTCTCAAGGACCCATCTCATGCCTTTTCCCCCAACGTCCTTTCAACCTTTACACCTGTCCTCAAAGCATCAGATATATGTAAGGTTTTTTATTATTCTGCTGATTCACCACTGCCAGTACAGGCATGTTCAATAGTTCCAGGGGCTCTAATGAGACCCCTGGACCAGAGCTGAAAAGTTCAAGCAGCCAAAAGTGGTGTGAAAATGGGATCGTGGATGGGACGGTGTTCTGGAGTGACAGCTTCTCCTAAAGGTAAGTATTTTATTCCTGAATCGTACTGATGTACTCACAAAGTACGGGTGGTTGGTGAGGTTGCATGGGACAGTAAACTATGGCTTAAAACATTTGGTTTATGTTCAATTGAAGCCCACCGGCACCCTGGCTCTACCCAGTTCGTGGAACACTCTAGAGAGACAATGGTTCTGTCCCTTCCGAAATCTGGCATGTCAGCCTGTTCAGTAGGCTAGCATTATATTACATTTCATTTCATTTATAAAGCGCCAGCAGAGTTTGCAGCGATGTTACAAGCAGTAGAATAATTTAAAATCACACACAATGACAGACTGGTACAAAGGAGAAGTGGGCCCTGAGCTTACAATCTAGGCGGTGGTTGAGGACACAGTCGCAGCTGGGTTCCATCTTGAATTGTGTCGCACATTCATACGGGTAGAAGACCTGACTGTACTGTGTGCCAAAGATAAGGAGGGGGGGCTGCCTCTTTAAATCTGATCTGTTAACCATCTCATCTTACTGGGTATATCCATATTTTATATATTTATCAATTTTGACATCATCATGCATACATGTCACAAGCCCTTTAACAAAGTATTGGTCTGATGGACAGGTACACTGTGTATGTTCCTCAATAGGCTGACTTCTAAGGAGCTCTAAAGCAAACCCGTGACTGAATGGTAGCCGCAAGAAAGTAGTTGCATGATTATTATTTATAGTTTTATATATTGTAACATAACAATCTGACTTACAGAAACGAGCAGTAAGGACGGTCCTGCTCAAAAGAGCTTACAATCGTTACTCGAGCTGTTGGTGGCTTGGTTCGGCTGTGATGTGGCATGCAGGACGGGTTGGAGGAACTTTGTTGTGTTTGTGCCTTGATGTTCTTAAAATACAAATCAATCCCTTAACTTATCACTTTAATTTTGTGTTAGGCTTTGCTGGGAAAGATTACCAACAACATCTGAGCATCTGGAGATTACAGTAAGCCTGTTAAAAGGAGCTTGTGTAGATACATTGATCACCAGTAAGTTACCAACCCCCTTCCCCTAGTTACACTGCGGCTCGAGAACCCAACATACAAAACGGGTTCTCCTTTTTAGATCCCCTTTCCTTTGTGCAAAGCGTGTCTTAAGATCTTTTTTCCGTTCTGTGAAAACCCACTCAAATCTTCCAGAACGGACTGTGTGTAATGCGGTCTCTAGTGATAGAGAGACCACCAGAACACTCTGTGTAAAAGCCATGCTGAAGCAAAGCCCCAAAAGTAACTTGTTTAATAAATGTTTCCTTTTAGATAAAATGTAGACCTGACCGAGTTGGAGAACACGTTTGTAACTCTCATCAGTTGTTGCCCTTGTCTTCTATTATGGTTTCCAATGACATACAAGTGGTATTCCTGTAAGACAAGTCAGACACCTACATGTCCTCGCAGGCTGGGATAAATGATTCATAGAGCAAAGCAGTTCCACACTTTGATATTCTATAACTTCAGATTTTGCACAATAAAAATATTTTGCATGCTTGGCCATGAACAGGTTTTGCATCCTTTGAACAAGTTTCTGCATTTAGACGGAGATCTGAAGGATGACACCCGTAGCCATTCTCAGGAAGTATATAATACCGAGGGTTCTCAGGAACGTGCCATTACTTCTTTCCTCCCTCAAACACATTGTTATACCCGGACAATGCTGATCAGACTCCTCAAATCCATGTGCCCAAGAATGGAGACAATTTAGCAACGTAGTCCGTGGGATGGTACCCACGAGTGGACATGTCCTTTGTGCCTTCTCTGAGTGTGTGTATATGTATGTAAATATATGTATATAATACACACATACACATACACTTAGACAAGCATCGCTCATAGCCCATGCGTACCTTCTAAGTGTACCATTTTTCATGGTAAAGGCTAAAATTTTGCCCTGTGGAGGTACCTCGTTGGTCATGGGCTGGTTGAGGAGGTCTTTCGACCTTCCCTGAATGGCTCGTGTAAAATTAATGGAGATATGTACAGTTTCAGCACCGACCTCCATTGCAGCTCCCACGTTACCACCTCTGCACCGCAAGCTGGCCCTTTGGGTAAGGTGGGTGGAGATGACCCCGCCCATTTTCACCTCTGACCCAACCTTCAATTGCTCTGCACCTATAGCTACCCTTTCTTGTAGACAGACGGCTTGGTGCGCCCCCCACACACACACAGTGATCGTATGGCACAGAGACTTCGAGGGCACCAAGGAGTTCAATGTTATCACACTGTTCACTGATTGGCTGCCTAAAGCTGCCAATCAGCGGCAGGAAAATGCTCCCATTGGATATTCATTCAGCCCCATCCATTTCTTGCGGGGCATTTAGCTAGAGCAACCCTCCAGCTAAATGCCCCGCAAGAAATGGAACAATGCATTTTGAGTTTTGTAGAATGCCCCCTTCCCATGCATTTGCAGTGTCCCTTTAAGAAAACATGAATGAAATGTATTAATTATAATTGATCTTTCAGCTGAATGCATTAATAAACAAGCCTTGTTTGTCTTTCAATAAGATAGGTTTATAAACATTTACAATAGATTGTTTCCACTATATTTGCTTTGACATTTTGATTGCAAATATGTTCAATTCATATAACTTTGGTTTCATGCATTCGCTCAGCTCAGTCTGCGAGCCAACATTTTTCAGGAATGTAATGCATGATTTAGACCGGCTTTTGGAGGGAATTCCAGAACGGCCTATAATGAAATTCCAGAATCCTCTAGCAGAGTCGAGCGCGTAAACATTCCCTTTAACAGCGAGGAAAATGTGCTGTGGATGTTTGGTGAGATGTGTAACCCCCACAAAATATTTTATGTGCCATGTTAAGGGTCTCTGGTTATTTTGTTCGGTTGTTGGCTGTGATGTCATTGATTCCCAAGATTTTGGAATCTGAGTTGAGTTCCCTAATTAGTTATACAGGGTCGCAGGGCAAATATTCTAATAAAGCACCAGCAGATTCAGCGGGGGCAAGTATACCCCTATTACTGGCACTGAGAACCTGATAATTCCCCTATTGGGCTAGCAGTGTGGCCACACCCACTCCCCAACCATTTTCTGCCTAGTGCTCCCATCAAGTTCTCACCCACTAAAGGCTTTTTAAGGCTAGCCCTGCCCCTATATTCTTTTAGCCCCACCCCTACATATAGCCACTCCCCCAAATAGAGCGAGAGCTCTGGGGTGCCTGCCCTGGGATGGGTGCGTTGCAGATAAGACAACATATCAACGACTGTCAGGGGAACATGAAGGAGAGAAACAAAGATTTCATGCTGCCAACCCTAGATACATACGATATATATATATATATATAATCGTACAATTATATACCCCCCGCACTTGAAATGGCCAACAGGGGCATGTATCTTCTGCAAACACCTAGCAGTCAATCAGAATTCAGAGTTCTTTTCAAAGTGAGTTCCCACAATGAAAGATCCCACAATTATTATTTCTCATCGTTATTTTATATAAAAATCAATTTACACTAAAATATTAGTGAATTTTTCCTTTTTTTTTTGTTTCATATAATGTAATAATAATTGATTTATTCGTGCTGGCCATTTTCTGATGCCCTATAAAATAATGTACTAATTGCCTTTGAAGGAGGCATCCGGTTACTCATGTAATTATAAGTGTATTTATTTATTAAACAATGAAATATATTTCAAAGTTCCAGACAAGCCCAGTTCCTCCCCAGGAGCTGTAATAGTGTTTGAAGAGCGCTGATGAGTTACGATGGGCGTGGGTCGCCACAACCACTTCAGAATAATGACACCATTGAATCAAACACACCTTGACATGCCCCGTGGATTCCTTGTGAATAAGGATTTGGTTATAGAACAAAGCTGATTCCCGTACCTGCTCGGCACACAGGGCAAGCAGCCAGTGACATTCTGGATCTGGGGGTTTATTCACTAAGGAGGAAGTCTGCAGCAGAGTTGCAGTTTTACAATGCATTAGGCAGGGTCAATCTCCAGTGAATTTCTCCTGAGCTTGTTTGGTCCTATATAATGCATACTAGTCACTGATCTATGCATTAGAAACCAGCAAGTTAGCCCCTTACAATGCATCAGGAATTCAGTGAGTTGAAACTGTAACTTTTCTGCAAACACCAGTTTTAGTGAATAACCTCCCTATGTCAAGGTGCAACTTCTGCCAATGTCAGCCAGATAAAGAAAGCTTAAATCTGGCTCATCCGAAGAACACAGGTTAGATTTATATAGGGTCTGACTATAGTTACAACGCACCGGGTTATAATTACATTTCTGGATTACGTCTGACTCTTTTATCAGGTCCTCAGGTCCTGTAGCGCTATAACAATAAGGAGGCAACGAAAATTAACAATAACTTCAACAGGATACAATTTGACAATAAAATTAGCGCCAAATCTTAACACGTTAAAACGCACTGGGACAGAAAGAGAAATCAATCTATTAGGAGGCTGAGCGCAATAAGACGGGAGGCGAGGTAATGCTTGGGTGAGGATGAGTGTAGCGAGGGTGATGTCGAGAAGTCAGTGGGATGGAGACATGGAGAGGTGGGGAGGATGGATGGTTGTTTGGTTACAACATCTATTACATGAATCCAGCCTGGGGCTGGCTCAGATAGATCAGAATATGTAACCCAACCAGGTCTCAAGCCGCTCAGCCCTAGATTAGAGGACTAGGACGTGACTCAGTGGAACGTATCAGTGCGTCTTTGTTAAACTCCGGCGTACAAAGGGCGTGAATGGGAACAGAGACTTTCTACTTTAGCCGAGTTGGAGGAATGTGACCGGGTGGCGGTTACCCATTAACCCCAGAGTTAATATTGATTCACATTTTGCAGGGTACAGGTGTATTTCTGAACCCTGGCAGCAGAAGTTAGGGACACTATGGTTAGTTAGCACGCTTCTAAGTTGCTTTCCCTTTCAGATTTATTGAGCATAAAGTCAGACAGTCTGAACTTTTTTGAGACAGCCCAATCAGCTATCTTTTCATCTCGGTGGTCGGCTGTCCCAGCAGATGTTCTGGTTAGTTTGAAAGCCATAAGCTTCGCTTATCTGAATCAAGCAGTGTAGGTGGAAAAAGAAGGAGGGGCAGTTTGTGATGTCATATGCCCTTTAATGTCCCAAGGAACGTTCTTTCCTCCTTTACCCTGTACGATCTCTGATCATTTTAATTGAAGAGATAGCACTCTTTCGAGCAACTCATCACCCACCGCGTGGCACTCAGTGGATCAGACAAAGCAAAAAATAGAGGTCTTCTAGACCGTAAACTTTAGCTTAACCACCGAAGAGGGGCATTTCTCCATCTGGTCATGGTTGGTGGGCGAGGCATGACTAGGAACTTTTAGGAGACCAACTGATAACGGTTTATGGAACACAAACTCAATATAAAAAAAACTATAGTATTTTCATACATGAGGAAGAGTTTTATTGACACGGAGCTCTGTTATTTTGAAACATTATGAGATTTCAGAAAAGAAGGACTTCAGGGCTGGAAAGAGGCACAGAGGGGTTTTGGCCACAAAAGTTGGAATGTCCTTCCACAAGAGCTACACATGGGAGGTATGGTGACAAACGGGTGAGAAAGTCCTTCCACCCCGCAGTAGCCGGTCTGGGCCAGGAACGTACCTCCCAAATGACCCATTTCAAGAGACCACAGGCTATACACCCCCCTGGTTTGCCTTTTTTTATATTTTGTTAAAATCTTTTGTTAAAACACACAAATCAGAGTTGAGTTCGGGTTTATATCAGACTCTATTTATATCGGACTCCGGATATCTATTTCTTGCACAAAAGAGCCAGGTATGAGCAGTGATAGCCTGATAGGGACCCGTTCCAAGAACAGTGTAATCTCTGATTTACTTAACAGTCTTACCATGGAAACAAAATAACCATTCAACAACTCCGTCTCTCCGCGCGGAGGAAAGCAGTCATTGGCATCGTAAGAAACCAGCGTTTCCTGCCTAACCAGTAATCGACACAACCGTATCCTAGCGATCATCGCAAATTAAAGACCTTTATATAGAGCGTGACCTGTAGTCAAGGAACCAGAGAATAATTTCGCTACAGAACCCTATGGAGGCATCAAATAGGACATGGGGGGGGTAGTCATTTTGAGTGTGAATTGGGGTGAAAGGATGGATAGAGTGGGGAGTAAACTGGGATCTGTATACAGTAATTGTGGCCGCGTAGTGTTAATATTATTTAAACAATTATTCACTGAAAGGCTTCCATTATCCAGAGGTGAAAGTGAAAATAAGTAAGATCTGCGCATGCTGTATGGCGTGAAGGCATGAAGGGCATATGTAATCACCATAGATTTGCATTTCTGATTAGCAGTTTAGAGTAGATCATTCATCTGTAATTAGCTCAGGTAACCTTGCTCTCGAAGTGCCCTTACGTCCACAGTTATGGCTGGCCTTCTGCCCTTCATGGGGGAGATAAGCTTTGTAATGGGATTTGTGAACGTCAGCGAGGCAGGTTTTCGTTCAACTGATTTCCACTAAAAAGATCTGAAAGCTCTTTATCGGAAATCTATATTACAGCAATAAGCAGCCTACAGCCTGATGATTAGAACTCCCATCATGCTCATCCAGAAGCATTTTTGTTTTTTTTCTCTCTTTTATTGCAGGCATAAACTGTATTTAAGCCGCTAATATCTATGCATGTATTAGGGTTACGGCAATCACATTGGCCACATTTTCCAGGACACATAAAAGTGTCACATGTTGCAGAGCAGCGCAGCACAGCGCAGCTGGGTCAGGCCACACCCCTCATCTACAGCCACACCTCCAACACAGGTGACCCTCCCGGGCAGACTGACCTGCGGTGTGTAAGATATACAGGTATCAGGTTTAAATGGCCAAGGTGCTACTCAAGATATACTGTACATATATGCTGTGTATATATATATATGTATATATATATATATATATATACGCATCATTACAATATTCAGTATAACAGCAACAGCTGAATTTAGTGGCAGAGAGAATGTAGAGATCATCCAATTATGATCTCTCACAGTTGTTTCCAGCATGCATGAAGTGACATCACATCCATTTACTATATGCTGGATCAGTCAGCAGTTCGGTGGCTAAAATGGTTCAGGTTATTTGGGGGACAAAGAAGGCACAGACAGGCTGTTAGGGGGCTAAAATGGCACAGAGAAGCTGTTTGGGGACAAAGTTGGCACAGACAAACTGTTTGATGGCAAACCTGGCACCTTGGCACATGTCGCTTGGTGAAGTCTAGGAGATGTCTGGGGCAATTATATATAATCTAATTATATAAAATTATATTAAATATAATATATATTTAACTACTGTATACTGATACAAACTATTTGGTGGATCTACATTGTGTGTTGTTCCCTGCTTTAGTGACTCAAACCTTCTAATTTCATTTTAAATGCTCCAGAGTAGAAAGTAATAGGCTGCGCAATTCTGTTTCCGGGCCTTTATTGAGACTTCAGGTGTGAAAATTTTAATATTAACATGTCTTTCACCCATTTGCTGCGCTCACAGAGGTGTGAAAAGCTCCAGCGCCTGGGTTACGTTTGCATTAACAAGAAATGAGTTTAAGTAAGTGGATGGAAATAGCAATTAAATGAGCTTTAAACCCGCACTGGCACTGCTTCTATGGCAACAGCCTATCAATGCAGCTTTGGGCACATGGCAGTGAAGTAGTCCCAGGAAAATTACGAATGCAAATTTTTACATTATTAAAAAGATTTGTGCTTTTAACGGGTCTAGGAATGAAGTTTCCGATGCTGTATTTAGTTACAAATGTGTTAAATTCGGCAGGGTAGGTGGGACAGCAACTTAAATAACGCCGTGCAATAAGAAACTTTTACATGTGATGGGGAAAAAAATGTGCAGATTATATTAGCCCAATATTAATAAGAGTAACGTCCGTTTCTTAAATGTTAATAATGTCTTTATCCTTTAATCACGGAGAACGCAGATCCATAACGTCACACGGCTGTCGGAGACGAGCGGGGGGGTGACATGCCGTCAAGAAGCCACGTGTGGCTGAAGACCTCAGTGAAATGATCCTCGTTAAACACAGAGTGACTTGTTTAGTCTCTAAACCATAGAAAACATATACGAGAGCGCATGGAAAATTACAGTAATGGCCGAAGCTGAAAGAGGCAGCTTGTCAGGGGAAGCGCTCGGTAACCTGACCTTTGTGAGGTCTTGGTGTCCCTCCTAAAGTGGGATACTTTGGAAGTATGTATCATATATAACAAATTGCCTTTTTCATTACTAATGTCTAACGTTCCAATTTATTCTACCGCACTGCTGCATGTGATAGGATACCAAGCTGATGTACAACAAAGAAACAACACAAATAAACTGACAGTGAGGAACTGTGTCACCAGAGCTTACAGTCTAAAGCCAGTACCTAGCGCATCGCTGGGTAAAGTGCACCACGGTATATTATCACCATACGTATTCATTACACCTGGCTCCTTGGACCCAAAATATTTTGGGCTCTGCCAATTTTGTAAACATTTCTTGTGCTTTGTTATCACGACTGAGGGCAGAACAGGGCATGCTCGCTGTCTTTGGGGATGTTGGCCAGGTGCAGAATTCGGCTGAATTTCAAAAGAAAAAGAATCTCTTAGCTCTGTCTCCGAACAGACTTTAACCATCAGTGTTCTGAAGACCAGTGCATTAGGATTATATACAGGAGAGGGCTGGCACGAACCCTCACTCATACACGCCATCTCACACGATCACACACGCTTACCTAGAGCATGTCATGTGGGCCTTTATCACAAGCGACTGCGCTGGTACTGCAGGGTCATGTAATGTAATGCAATGTGACCCTTATGCGCGCCCGTCTCCCAAGTCGGGCCGGCCCCATTTGGAGAATTTGAACTGGCCCAGGGGCACAAACACTCACATACACTCACTCGTTTACACCACCTCACACAGTCACACATGCTTACCTAGAGCCTGTCTTGGGCCTTTATCGCAAGCGAATTTGGACTGGCCCAGGGGCAATTATTATTATTATTTTTTGATAAAGCGACATCATATTCCAGAGCGCTGTACAATTGCCCCCTGGGCCAATTTTGATGATATTACATGTATACCGCAGGGCTGCACTAAAACATGTTTTATTTCAGCCCAAGAACAGACTTCTAGATTTATCACAGGTTCCAGTTATACAGTATTTTCTAATAAAGCTCTGGATTTTACGGTGTACCAAGCAAAAAGATTTAGGGGCTTTATCTTTAATACAAGTGATAAGAATAATCATCAGACATTGATAAATTGTGTGCGACACAAAAATCTTCACTTCCTTATTCTCCCATTGTTCTAATTTGCAAGTAACCATCATATTTGCATCTTGTATTTACAATAGTTATGTTTCTCTAAGGTTCTGGTACTCTTAAAGGGGCAGCGCCGCTGTGTATACCGTCCATGTGGGCCGCATTCTTCCCTAGTGGCCGGGGTCAGGATTGAACCGGATGGGACCTGTCTTTCCAATTGATGAGGGGGGGGAGGGCGGCAGGTCATGGGGGAGGCTGAGGGAGCTTCATTTTCTTAAGAAAAAGGAACCACATCTAAGAAGTGAAGTTGTGAGAAGACAACTAAACTAGTCTTCGGAGTTAGGATCTGTCACTTAGTCTGTTCTTCCGTCTTTGCCTAGCTACCATACTGTCCCACTTTTTTGGCCAGTGAGAACCATGGACCAGCTGAGAGATGCAGCACATCCTCCATCGCAAGCTCTCACTCTTCGTATAAGATGTGTGGTGGCCACACTTACAGCCCTGCTTATTCTTCTCTCTGGCTCACTCCACTCCTGTCTCTAGTTACATACATGTGGGTATTCGCCACCTCCCTCACCACTTTTACAGGTACCTACATTCCAATGGGAGTTACAATGAAACAGGTGGAAATCATGAGATTTTTGCGGTAATACCAGGAGGAACAAACTCCTAATTTTGGTTCCGACTCTAGTCCCAGTAGTAGACCTTAGTCCAAACTCACCCACAGACACTGATGGACCCAACTCCCAACTGGTAGAGCCCAAAGACAGAAGGGGAGAAAGGTTTTAGTTGGCTAAGCCACTGGATCTTCTCTTAAGAGTCCAGCCAAGCCATGTTTAATGCTCGAGGCCTAGTTTAGGGTTGGGTAAATATATCACATTTTAGAGTGTGTCATTATCAGATGTCTCTCGCTTGAAAAAAAAAACGGGATTGTTCCAGTTTGCACTCACAGGGCAAGCCCTGAAATCTAGCCAAGCTTATCTTTTTACTGTGATAAGTGTATTTTTTGATTTTATTTTATTTGCTAAAGGCAGCTGTAGCGTATCGTAGGCCTATTAAACTTGCCGCGATACCAGCTAATTCCGGACCTAAGTGGCAGTGGACAGTTATTCAGTGACTTGCAGGCTATCTTTACGCATTCGGTTACTCGATGCTCAGTTATTGTTGAGTTAACTCCAGCAGAGCCCTGGGGTTTTATAACCGTCGGCAGTCCTGCAATGTTACCGGCAGATTATTTGGAAATCCATGATATCGAGGACTTAGATCATAATGGAAACATACTAATTATGAAAATACTAGACAGATGGTCACAAGGGGGCACTTTATTTTTTGGCAGGAGTTTATCAGCGTGTACATGCGTCTGCTAAAACAGGGATTTTATTAGCCGAGATAAAGCGTGTCTCACCGTTGTGATATATTTGTTTGCAAATTGTAGAGTAAAGGGGGTAGGCGGCAGGAAATAGCTCAGGATGGAAATTGCCACAAAGCTCACTGTGGTCTGGAGATTATGGACCACTACCTAAAGACAAGGGTGCAGCTAGGCCCAAATAGCCTTGAAAATGGCAGACAGTGGGTGGGAAATGGGCAGGGAGAGGGCATGGTCAAAGACTGTTCCACATCCAGAGATTAATTTTAATCAGCTCTGATTTTTGGAGCCTCCGGGAGAAATCCAAGGAGTTCCCAGATATATTGAGCCATGTTATCCAGTTACCTGGGAACTCTCTGGGTTTGACCTGGGGTCTCCAAGTGAAGCCCTGCTTTCCCATGTTGACTATATTCTTTTTACGGGCAGGGGAGCAGCGGTTTGCCATGCCTACTCCATGCCAAATTCTTGTCTACTGCACACCCTTAACTTGAGACTTGCCCCTACATATGGCTAGTCCGGCCATACATGTAGCTAGCCATCTAGCCATCCCACAAAGCCTCTCCCCCAGAAAAGTAAGAGCTCCAGGTAATCCAGCCTGGGAAGTTTCACGTATTTCTATCCTGATCGCCAGGCTACTGTGCCACTGAGTTGGATTAGTGTCAATATAGTTGAATTATGAGCCTAACCCAAGGCAGCTTTAATTGCCACCCCTCTGCGCAAAATTAGGTGAATTCCCAATTTCCCTGTTGTGTTTTTTTGGAATTATTTGACCAGCGACAGCTCGCCGAAGGTTTGACAATATCCGACAGTGCGGTACACAGAATACGACAAAGAAATGCATGTTAGCTCTGCAATAACATTTGCAAACGGCAGAACCACCACCAAGCCGAAACCTGTTTTAAACAGGAAACCCTTTTAATATATGAATATATAGGGATTCTGGATACTTCCCCTTTAAGCAAACCACATTTTTTTCCCCTTGTGTACTATACTAAGTATTTCCTTCCTGAGCCCCCAGCCCTTTAAGGTCCATAGTAAAACGTTTGTAAAATTCCTCTTCTCTAACTATGATGTCATTGCGAACAGGATACACCTGTCACAGCCATGGGGGAATTGTGAATTTAGTGAAACATTTTTTGTAACCTGATTTGACTCCATTGTGAAAGCATGATTGTTATGAGATACGGCTGCTTGAGCATGATAGGACTTGCTAAGGATATGTAGGGAGTCTACACCAACAAACCATAACAGGTTAGGAAAATTCTCTAATTGGCTGCTTTATTACTCAATAAAACCTACTATTAAAATATTTTGCATGCTTCCATGCTAAAATCCTTTAGCGTCTGGAGTTGCCGGTGGGTTGAAACGTTTTATTAAACTATGCATTACGAAGGGCACATTTATCCTGCCAAAAAACTCATAGTTCAATCTCTGCATAATAATCCCTGAGAACTTCCCAGGATACCCTGAGCTCTCTCTTTCTCTTTTGGGTGAGTGACTTTGTGTAGAGGAGGGGCTAGCCATGGATATGGGAGGGTCTAGACACGCATAGGGGTGGGGCTTGCTGTGCATAGAATTTAGCCCCAGATAGTGGGTGGGAAGTGGGCAGGGAGTAGGCGTGGCGAAACGCCATTCTCTGGCTTGGAGAAAGAAGAAACTGACCCAGGGACCCAAGGAAGCAGGGCCTCACCAGGAGACTCCGAGTTAAACCTCTACAGAATTCTCACCAATTGATCAATACTTAATGCAGGGCAAATAATAACTGATAATGATTTCTCTTTATGATTTATTATCCAGCATGACCAAAACATTTAACAAATCTGTGTCTTGTCTCTGGCACCTATCTGTTGCATACTATAACCCTAACAAAGCTTTTTTTTCCTCAATTTTTTTCGACGGGGCGGGTTCTGCTTAAATTAAAGCTGTATATTTTGTGTAACATTCTTGCAAAATCTAGCACAGAATATTTTTCCTTTAGCGAGATCTGCTCATGGTGATTTATCTACAGGCTTCTGAGAGCACTGAATCCTCCGTGCAATATTTCATTATAATTTAGTGTTAACACTTTAAACCCCAGAGGAGATCTGTAGTGTCACGCATGCCTGGGGCCCTTAAAGGATTAAGTCCAGCTGGACCAGTGACAGGTACTAATGAATCCCATGCTTCTGTCCCACTGAACTAGTTCTGTTTTACAGTCTTGTAATGTAAACGTCCTGCCCACAAGATATGATTCATATACCAAACAGCATCTGGGAAAGAACTTAACACGAGATCTCATTATCTTTATATGATTTATACTGAGCTGACCAGCTATCCGGGCTATCCATGTACATATTCAGACACATTCATGCATACCCAAGATGGCTCATTCATTAGGGGTTCTTACTTTACTGAGAGGGTCGGAGATAAACAGTCTCCCAGTAGAAGTGGTAACAGCTAATACTGTGGGGAAATTTAAACATAAATCGCCAAGCAGTTCTTATTACCCATCAAATTCTACTTTTCTATGAATAACAGAAATGTAATATTTTAAGCCCACTTGACCACTTGAGATATGAGGCTCAGCACTGAAGCCACTCACACCAAGATGGGGCACTGAAAGTTAAGCAGTTAAGAAAGGAAAGAGATGGGGAGAGAGGGGAAAGATAGCTAGTGATAAAGAGTAGAGATAGTAAGATAATGGAGAGATAAAGATATGGGGAGAGATAGACAGATGGGGGAGATAATGAGAGAGGAGAGATAGCGACAGCAGCACATGAGTTCCATCTGAGAAGCCACCAGACCACTTGCACCCATCTTGTTTAATCTAAATATATTTATATACATTTAAATTAAACAGGTTGTGTGAATGAATGTGCATATGTGTGTGAGTATGAGTGTGTGCATATAAATGAGTTTCTCCTTGTGTGTGTATTTTTTCTTGAGCACACATTTTTGATATGAATCACTGATATGAATAAGGCAAATGGTCTGATGCGAACAATGTAATCATTATATGTATGTTTTGTAAATTGGTTCCATATGGTAATTATACAAAATGTGGAACTTAAAGTCTTGTTAGGACAGGGAACAGAGGGTGGATATGAAATATGGGCAGAGTTAAACCTGCGATAATTTGCCTATCGATGGGTTCATGTAATTAGGGAGTGTCTGCTAATACAATACAGTCATTTGGAGAAGGTCTGGCTTTGGGCCATTAGCTCAGATCCCAGCCATGATGTTTATCAAACAGCCGGTTTCATCGAGACAGTGTTTTGTAATAACAAATGACACACAAAATCCTCCAAAACATTTGTTACTTCTCTTGTATTATCAAAGCATTTTCCTAACCAGGGCCAAGACGGCTTGATGGCTCTGGCTTTAATGCCGTGGCCACCTGACGACAGAAGTACGGCTGGCGTCTGTAAATGAGCGGCTGCACGCAGCGTGTCTGAGCTCACGTAATGTGCCTGGCCGACGATGTGGAGGACTTGCTCCTAATCCTGCACTATAAGATGTATATGGGTATAAAGCCGAGTACATCAGTAGCTTATCTAGAACTAAGTTCAGGTGCCTAACTCACCGTGTTCCAAATGTCTTTGGGGGTCCCCACTGCTCAGGACCCAAACTGAGTTTTTATGAATGGTACGATCTGCCTTATGTTTTAACGAGAGGCCATGAGATCTAGGCCTCACTTGGCAGAACTTTCTTCTCCTGTTCCTGTTATGATGGTTCCTCGCCTAGTAGAGATCCAGCGCCCTATTGTATCTGTACCTTCTATTATGTTATGACTTTTGTGGTCATGTTCTCCTTTAACTGGGGACAATACATTTACAAGTTGTCCCCATTTAAAGGGCAAATCTGACCACCTAAAGTGTAACATGGATGTAAGGTTACCAAATTCTATATATAACAAAAAAAAATACAACTGGAGCTAGCTTCCTCCTAAATTATAAGGAAAAATTTTATTATTGCTGTGATAATTCACAACTCCAATTTTGTCCAAGTGAGTCTGGAATAGAACACACCCAGGAAAAGCTCAAACCTTGGTCCGGATCCTTTATATGCTTCATCAAGATGTTTTATTAAAAATGCAGTCCATGTGTGTACCAAACGTGGCAGCACATCTGCCTTGCATGTGGTCATTTTACCCATCCTCTGTGTAAAGAATAAATAAATTATTATCTCCGTGGACATCTAATGATGGAAGAGGAGCACAGCTGACTATACTGATGCACTGCATTGATAAGGCTACATGCGTACATTATATGAAATATAAGAGGTTTATTTATTTTTGCTTCTAATCCTTTAAACATGCAACCCAGAAAGTGAAATGCTAGCATATGTGACCCTGAACCGGAATGGTTAATAATCCAGAATTGGTATATATTTTTTTTAAACTGGGTGATGGTGAATATTATATAGCATTATATGAGACATCTGGCCCTTTGTAGACCTTTGTTTTGATCACTTTTCATTTGTGTGTCTTTAATCAAAAGCGTGATTTACAATGAAAAAAAAAACTTTTATGAAACTGTGAGGGAACATCAAAGAAATAGCTGGGCAGATGTGTAACACCGGTTCTACTGATGTTAGGGAACACCAACTGGTTTTCATGCTAACCCTGCTTCAAAATATCTGCCCGTCTACGGAACAACAAAGGAAAACGGGCAACTCTTATCTGCTATGGGCTACATATCCCAGGACGAAGGTCAAGCTTCTAGAGCTCCAATCCCTTGGCCAAAGACAATATGCTATAAAGTGGCTATATGTTATAATTCCCCCCATGTATTTTATGGGATGAGGTCCACCTCGCGTGTACATCTCACATACCTCCAGGCTAAGGATCCTCCCCGATCATTGTAACGCAAGTTCCTCATGAGCTGATCGGTAAACATGTAGGAGAAGTTAATAAATTGATACAATGTGGCTTGTCAGATGCCTTCCAAATGTACAGAACTTCTAGGCACTTGCCTTCTCTGTCTTAACGGGACCTCGGGTCATGGTTGGAGTCGCTGCTAAGGGATGAGTAATTTGTCTGACTAATGGTCAGTTGACTTACTCTTCCTTTATATATATATATATATATATATATATAACAAGCAATCCTTTTTGTGGTTAACCAATGCTCTTAAAAGATAATAAAGCATTACCCCAGCCTTTCTAGTGCCTCATAACCCAAGCTTCTGGATATCCGTGGGGTCTCAGTATAGATGCACACAGCTTGTCATTCTTCTTAATTAGAACAAATGTGTTTTCCATAAACACACCTCTAGGTCTTGTAAAGTCAAACAAAGCTGTTCTCATATATACTTTCCTTCTTGTCTCAGATCGTGTTCAGCTATTAACTCGTTCACGCCAACATAGCGCTCCTTTCAATTGGTTCCACAAAGAATCCTTGGTGTTACCAGCGTTAAAAGAAAGAGGTGATAAATAAGGGAGGAAGGCTTAGCCCATGGGAAGAACATAACGATTATTGAGTAGAGGAGGATTCTGAGGGCACATATATACGGGGACCGGTATCACGGAGGGCTTTGTATGCTCCACTTTTAGCCCTCTTAGTTTGGAAACTGTACATTTCAACAATAAATTCTCCATCCATGTGATGACGGATATTAATCATTTTATCTTCGAGATTTACACCGGAGGCGTTCTAACCAAAAAAGCTAAAATATGTTGTGGGCAGACCACAGGCGGGGGACAGGGCATCAGGGGAACAGGACATGGACCCCCAGAACTGGGTGGGATTATTTAGACAAATATTTTGAGCTCCTGCTAAAGAGTTGTACTCAGTGGCGGAACTACCGGGGTCGCAGGGGTCGCGACTGCGACCGGGTCCTGGCGTTCTGCCAGTCAGGGGGGCCCAGGGGGTGCCGAGCGGTTGCTGAAAGCGACCGCTTGGCACCTCTTGGGCCCCCCTGATTGACAGAATTCCAGGACTCCTCTGCTCCCCGCTGCTGCCGCCGCCGCCGGCCTCAACGCTGCCCACACTGCAGTGTGGGGAGTGTGAGGCGTCTGTCTCGGGTGCCGGCGCTTCATGCGCCGGCATATGACGTCATATGCCGGCGCTTATCAGTGAAGCCATGCGCAGCGAGACAGAGGCCTCGCGCCCCCACCACAGGTAAGTGACCTACAAAGGGGGGTAGGGAGGGAGTGGATAGATCGTGAGAAGGGGGGTAGGGAGGGAGAGGGTAGATCGTGAGAAGGGGGGGTAGGGAGGGAGAGGGTAGATCGTGAGAAGGGGGGTAGGGAGGGAGAGGGTAGATTGTGAGAAGGGGGGGTAGGGAGGGAGAGGGTAGATCGTGAGAAGGGGGGGTAGGGAGGGAGAGGGTAGGGAGGGAGAGGGTAAATCGTGAGAAGGGGGGTAGGGAGGGAGAGGGTAGATCGTGAGAAGGGGGGGTAGGGAGGGAGAGGGTAGATCGTGAGAAGGGGGGTAGGGAGGGAGAGGGTAGATGGTTTGGGGGGCCCTTAACAGATTCTCGCACCGGGGCCCTGAGGTTTCTAGTTACGCCCCTGGTTGTACTTTAAGTTAAACACAATAGTTTCTATGTCTCTGTTTAGATGTATATAATTGACAGGTCATAGAAAGGGATACAGAAATATTATACAAAGTATTATAATCCAACAGTAAGAAGTGCGTGACTGCGTCTCAAAAAGGAACCAAGACTGAGAATAAAGCTAGTTATCTGAAGTCAAGAGGAACTTTAATTATTCAATGTAACCTCTTCTTCTTTCTATCTTGGGTTTTTTTGGTTTCCTTAAGAAATTGTGATGTAGGGAACATGGTCAGCCCCTGGGTATCAATGTGTTTATATAGTGTGTATATATAGGTTGCCAACCTTGTATAACTAGTATGATCGAGTATAATCCTATCAAACACCAGCAGAAATATAGGCGATGCTATAGGGTGTCATGGTAAGCCAGTAAGGCATGTATGTGACCGGATACGCAACAAGACATCTCTTTGTTGTAATCTGTCTTGATGGAAGTGGTTAGGTAGCCAATTCATTTACATTAGGTACTCTTTTTTTAACCTCTTATTGCCTGACTAGCATAGCTCATGAAAGAAATGCCATGGTCCAAGAACAAAAAACGGCTCGCATTATAAAAACAATCACTTGGACCTAGTTCATCGGCTATACGTAGGTTCTTAGACCCTGTTGTAATAAGATTTGTTGTACAGTTGGGGAAGAAAAAAACCCCTTCTATAGCCTATTCATCCAAATACCGGTTATTTCTGTTCATTCGCCGGGGTGAGAATTAGTTGAACAGCTGCCGTGTCATTTCACAGCCCTGACTGCACGGTGACTCATCTGTAAAAGCCTTCGCAAGAATAAATCTGAAGTGAGAATGGGTGTAGCCGGCAGAAATTTTGTAAGAACAAAAAAAAGCCCCTTCTTCTGACTGCTGGGCTGAAATAAATGAATAATCCTTCCATTTAAATTTATTAAGAAATTACATTTTGGTTTTTTTTATAGATATGAAAATCCAGCTTTGGTTGAATTGTCGGCACATCATGGTATTTCAACCATTTGGAGTTTTTTTCGTCGATTAATTTATTTAACCGGGAATTCTCCTGTTGTCACAGTTTGCCGAAGTACCCCTCTGGATCCCAGGAAAATGACAGCTAACTGCAACGTGGCTCTACTGGATGAATGGCCAAAAATCCCCACAGAAACGTTCCAAAATCTTGTGGAAAGCCTTTACAGAAGAGTAGAAGCCGTTATAGATGCAGTATGTATATATGCATGTCAGGCATGCGTGACACACACAAACATGCAAGTGGGGGGCTCTCAGAGTCCCTGGAACTGGTGGCGAGCTGGTGGTGCATATCTGTGCCCGCTCCATCTCTCTTAAAGATACACAGCACCAGGTACTGCGCACTATGGTGACTTCAGCACGGTCCTCTATAGTTGGCATGTCCTCCAGTTGGGGAAATTAGACATCTCCCTTGTAACCGGCCCACTGTGCGATTATCTCTTGAGGCTACCTGCCTGAGCCACTGGTTGAAATGCGACTTTCCCTGCACCTTTATGATTTCTGCTGATTTGCATCATATAACCTCCCTACATGGTGACCTTAAGGACTTGGTAAGAATTGGCCTTTTAGTAGGAGGTCACCATCCTCTCTAATCTTACAGAGGATACAAACCTGTATAATAATTCTACTGCTACAATGAACTGTATTTCATTAAACTGTGTCCATCATAAAAGCTGCAGAATCTGTTTGCACTATATAAATAGAGAATACAAATAATACATGGCATTTGTCCAGACAGTTGGGGTCCCTTTAATGGGTGGCTCTGAGCACTCCCCCCTAGTTAGTACTACGTAACTAACTAATGTGACCCTGTTTCCCAGGAACAGAAACACTCTTTAATCACTCAATCACCCGTGACCTGCTGACCTCTATGTATTTAAAACTGGTTCCCCGCTATGTAAACTGTTGGGACTAGATCAGTAAGGAAAGGGGGAACGTGTATTCTTAAACACAATAAAATCATCAGGCTACCTCATCAAATATTTGAACTCAGAGCTGATTTACAGCAGCTCTTGTTTAAACAAGACGTCTGCTCTCATATACGTAGACATGAATGTCAAGAGTCCTTAACCTGTTCCTATGACATGTACACTCATATATACACTCCAACACATCAAACGGCCACAGGGATATTTATGGTTTGGGTAATGTTTTGGGTAAATCTCTAGGGACAGGGTTGTAGCAAGATGTTTTAGGGGACTTTTTGCCTGTGTATATACATACAATGTATTTCATTTATAACATTTTCTTCTGTTTCTACATGCATCATTGTGACTTGAAGAGCTATAGAATAGTGTGATACCCTCATACCCAGCAAACATTCTAGAAAAGAGAGACATCAGGTGAGGAAAGAGGGACTGTCCCCTATAAACAGGGGCACTTGGGAAGTATGTGCATACAGCACATCAGAGAGGTGTAGCTAATGCATACATCCCAAACATCTTTTTTCCTCAGAACATAACTGATTTGGGGCACTGTCCTGCCAAACACCCAGTGGGGATTATGACGTGGCTGGGGTGTTTTCTGATCTCCTCTGATCAGCCCACCATGCTAGTGATTAATCATGCATTCCAGTGGAGTGCGCAAGGTGCTCATGGTAGGCAGGTGGTCACGCCCAGTGGTGTATTGACTCTGGGCACTGCCCTGTACCCGTTGCGTACCTTTAAGACACAGGGTACCAAGATATGATGTCATATCCTGGTATGCTGTGTCTTTTAATGCAGTCTATGGAGGCAGTGCTGAGTCAGGCGATCTGCCCCCAGTTTTGTAGTTGGCCTATTCCCCCGTACCTCCCAACTACCCCCAAAGAATCAGGACGTCAGGTGCAGCGCTTGGGAGGTAAGCGTTAGTTGTGTATGGGGAACTTCTACCCATGGTGTATCGGGACCTATGGGCAGATCCTGGTAATTCAGTGCATGCACAGTATGTACCGCAGTGGTGGCCCCGAATCCCGTTGTTCCGCAGGATGGAGAGGCAAAATTGGGACGGTCCCATGACAAGTAGGGCAGTTAGGAAACGTGCCTGGATACGTCACTAGTCTTGCTCTTGCAACCCCACTTTTAAACTGCCCAATTGACATGTCCCTGGACTGACTGGACACGTGAAATGTTTGGGAGTATAGCTTAAAAGGTATGCCTTCTCTCTAAGCTGGCCAGGAATGAAGCAGTTAAAGGAGACCTTTTTATGTAAATAAACAGTTACCTGCATGTTTCATAAGGATTTCTCTTTTAACCATTTGCATGCTGGACTGCTTGATCCCAGACCCCAATGTCACACGCTGTCATCAGTCTCCAGAAACATGAAAGCTCAGAGGGTCAGTAGGTTAAGTGGAAAATGAATCTCTTTTATTTTCACAGATCTACAAATTACCCCCCCCCTCACACCTGACCTTTGCCTCCCGTGATATAACAAAGATATGCGAGCCATTCTGTTTGACCCTCTGCTAATTGACTAAGACCCTCCTGTGTTTGCATTGCTGTCAACATGTAAGTGATTTAATCATTTAAGGTTAAGGAGAGCACATTTCTCTTTGGATTAATATTATGCTTTGTTGTGCCCCGTAAGCATTATATTTTATTAGGGAATTTTGTATGGGAACACGGGTGCTGTCGTTCTGTTCTCTGCTACCATTCTGTAAAAATACTCCACAGTGGTGTAATCATCATAGCAACCAGTAGAATAGTCTGCTGATTGCTCCTGTTTCATCATTTTGCACCAGATTGCACTTTATAACTAACCTTTCAGTCTTTGTGGTCAGATTTTTAATCAGAAGAGAGGAAGTATTTTATAATCTAGGAATTAACTTGGGAACCTTTGCCTTGGAGTCTGCCAGCTGTTACTGGACCTCTGAGGCAGCCTTGTTGACTCCAAAGATTTTCTGCCCACTCCCTAGCTCTTATGCACCCCATGCCCCAGAGTCTTTAGGTTAAATGCTGCTTCCCTGGGTCTTCAGGTTTCAATCCAGGACAGGGACCGATGTATAGCCGTGGCCAACAAACTCCAAACCCAATACCCCTCCGATTGACAACTCATTTAATGTTATCTGGGGCTAGCTCGGCCCTTATCACTGGCTAGCCTCACACCTTTCATAGCTAACCATGCCCATCGTGTGGCTTCCCTTGTCCCCTTGCAAACCCACCCATTCATGGGAGGGACCGTTCCGGGTCACCTATTCTAGGAAGTTCCCAGGTTAGGTCCAGGCTGTTATCCCAACCTTCCTCTTCCTAGGAACCACATGGAGAGGAATAAGTAGACCTTCAGACTAGAATACCCAAGGAATTATAGATTCATTTCAGTGACTTCTCTATATAAAAGGCCAACACTAGCAAGTTTCTGCAAAGCACAATTCATCCAGATGGCACTGTAATGATGAAGGAGCTATCTTATTATAATGAATAGTTAAGTTGATACGATAGAACATTTCAACCCATGGTTTAGTAAGTTACCACCAAACCACATCTTGTTGAGTGACCCTTGAAGCCTCCATTGTTTTTCTGCTGTATGAGCTCTGCTGAATTCTGTGTCAGGAGTGTTGTGGTTTTCTGGAGCGCACCACATGTTTTCTGTTTTTAAAGAGATCTCATTAGTATTTGGCAGCACTCGAAAGTGAGCTAAAAGTTTTACGATGCAGGTTCTAATTCATCGAACAAGGGAGTAATTCATATACTACCCCAAAAATAATTATGTATGTCATGTGATTGCTTATGTCATAAGATATCTACATGCATCACATTCCACTTTATTTATAGAGCCCCAGCAGATTCCATAACGCAATTACAATAGAGCTTAGTGTTACCCATCCTACTGAGCTCTGATCGGCCTCCTTCTGCATCTCCACCCTTCTGCTCGTAGTATAAGACCTGCTCCTGGGCAACTTCTGCCTACCAACCAGTAAAGCCTTAGACAAGCTGGTAATCTAGATACAAATGTGTGTCTATTGTTCATTGTTCTGTTTCAGTAATAATTGGAAGCTGCAGGCCACCGTGTCATTTAATAGAATGGAGAAACGGGGTGGATGGGGGCCAGGTCGGCACTCCTCGGCTTCCTGTCGTGGTTACTCATTGCTTTAGTCATCACTGCAAAGTGAATGAATGCATCTTTTCTTAAAGGTACACTCCATCCTCCATACACACTTTCGCATTTGATAGCAGAATATTAAATTGCAAAAAATAATAATAATAATTCAATGCTTTTAGGCATCGGTGTTTTTTCACCATCTCCCACAGGCATTGGGAATTTTTTTTTATTTACTTGCATATTCATAGCTGAGAACCCCCTACCTGTACATCATATATTTTTACTAATGGGCGGGGGTGCGATCTAGCTCTGCCCACTGCTCACCTGGTTCCACCTACTTTCTACCTTCACCCCACCCATTCACAGCTGGCCCTGCCTCCTCCAGCCTGGCTCCACCCTTTTTGAACTCACATTGGGGTTTCTTTATAGAGAGCAATTCCATTGCAAAGTGGTAAAGGTCAAACCGTCTCTAGGACATTCCGTTAGTTGCTATGACGATTACCCATTCTTACAGATTTATATATATATATTTTTTTTAAAATTTAAGCAATGCCCAATACCTTATTAGATATTGTTCCTTTTTTGGTATTTAACATTTTTTCTGTTCTCTTTTTTTTCCACCCAAGGGTAATCATCATCACCACGTGTCCCACATTCAAAACCTCCCTAGACACCCATGATAGTTCAAATGAAAGTCTACAGTACTCTCCAAACGCATGCTTACCCTATCGTACCAGTGCTGCTGTATGTCATTAATAAGAGAAGAGGGACTTCTAAATCAGCACGGAATCCCCCAGGACATGCCCGTGAAATCATTGTTCAATTATACTGCATTTCCGTTTCTTAACCCCTTAATGACAAAGCCTGTACATGTACGGGCTCAAAATGCATTGTTTTCAATGGGTTTTGGGACCGTCTTAAGGGGAGAAGAAAAAAAAAATAAAAATCACACCCAAAACCATTTTAAAATATTATATAAATTATTTTCTAGCAGAAGCAGTGGGCTTGAGACACAAGTTTTTAATCTGAGATTAAAAAAAATGTAATTTAACATTAATGTTAAGCATGCGGTGTTTAGTTCTTCAGATTTATATCTGTCTCCAATCTATGTATTTTATTATTTGTCTTTTTAATATTATATTGTAACAAAGCAATGTTCCCGGACCCGGGACATACTTGAAAACAAGATAAATCTCAATGTGTCCTCCCTAGTAAAATACATTATAAATAGTGCAGCCTATATTAAAATCTCAAGCAGGGGGCTGCAAGACGGTTTGGGTTGTTTTAGCAGACTGCGCATGAGCTTCTAGCACGAGAGCTCGTTTAGAGAAGAGTGGCTTCTGTGTTAAGATATACTGTAGTCACAAATATTTGGGTGAGATACTACCAATCTCATCAACTGGTCCATGATCCGCAAAAGTGGGACAGGGGAGCAGCTTGACCGGACAGTACCCCAAAATTCAGAAAGCAGGGCACTTGGGGCACTAGTTGGCAAAAAGTGGCCATTAAGTGTAATCTGGGCACTTTAAGGATTATTTGGAGCATCTGTGTGTTTACACAAGAATAAGTAGCTCAGTTGTGGACCATGAGACCACGGTCAATTAAGGTTGCTAAGCAAACTGATTTGTACATGTAATTATATTTTTATGACTAAATAATTGATTTTACCAAATGTTTGTCCCTGAGTCTCAGGGCTTTTTCCCTAATCTCAGAGTGAAAGGTGAGATTCGGAGGATCCTTCCTTTTCTATACCTAAGACTCCCAAATTGCTACCAGTATGTTAGGATCGGTATCCCTGCTTGAATCCAGGTGACTCAATTAAGTGTATCTTTAAATAACGACAAGTCAGGGTTTCCTTGAGGCTCACTATTAGAGCTATTTGGTTCATGCACTTGGCTTGTCAATATACAGAACCTTCACGACGGGCTATTAAAGGGTTAATACTAAGAGTCTCGGGGGTCAGCTCATTTAGAAAGTTCCCCAGGTATTGAAGTATGCAAGGCATTCAGCCACTTCCTGAAGTGTCCCGCGGTCGCATTTTCTCCCTTCCTGTCTTAGGACGTTGCTTTGTTATTGGCTGGCTTAGAAAATTCAGATATATTTTCCCTTTTCTGGAGACATCCCCCCCTCAAAAAAAACCTATGGTGACCAAAATGCCTCCTGTTTATTATACTTATGACATCATAGAGAACAGTGATGATTTCAATGCAATACAGGAAGGAGCATTTATTATAAGCCTACTTCTCCTGTGATCACCCCTAACGAATTAAAAACAAATTCAGTTCCTCCTGTCACCCTGAACTGCTAACAATTACGTGTAATTTGGATTCCAGATGTTAGTTAATTCTTTGCCACACGTATATGATGTATGAAGTGTTGCTCCGTGATGTACAGTTGCATTGATCTGTACAATATTTTATATTTATGTTTTTTTTTCCAGCAGGATTTAGCGTTCTTTGGAAGGCGGGGGTGGGGGTGTCATTCATTTTACAAAGCGTGGCTCACCTCCCTGACGCTGAATGGGTTAATTACCCAAAAGGTGTAACTCTTGCAGTTTCCTGAGCTGAAAGAGTTACAGGAAATCCTGCCGAAAGAACTAAGTAACAGCGATCTTGCAGTCTCTTTATAGGCGCGATGTGTTAATTGTGCTTTGAAGCACATGCTTTTTTTTTGTTGGTTTCATGCATGGCCCCAAATACCGGTTCTTCCTATTGGTTAGAAAAACAGAAATAGGCGATATTAACTATTAACGCTCCGGTCATTAAAATATACAAGGATCTGCAGCTAACATACAGTATTCGTGTATAGCTAATACCGCCCCCCCCCCCCGCCAGGGTAATGAATTCCCATAGGCAGCTGCCCAGAGCCGTGGTTCTATATGGCATGGCTGAGGGTATCGCCAGTTATGTCACTTATTAGGTCATTAATATTTTATTTTTATTATATATACTAATCGTCTGAAATGAATGTATGTCATCATTTGCTGAATCCGCCGGCTTAACTTCTCTATCTGGAAAGGTGGTGGGGCCATTTTTTAACCCACACTAATAAAATGTGCGTCTAATGACTTCTGAGCAATCATCTTAATCTGAGCAAATTCACACACGTGAATTCACATGTGACATGTCACAGGCATTTAAGCGATGAGCAGGACACAGACATGGGGAAATCCAAGCATGTTGTGTCCCACCAACCCTTCAAAATGCATTGCTGATGTGGTCAGACCAGAAATGCCACTAACCCCGAGCTGGTTACACCGTGTAAAAGATTACATTAAGCCTGGGAAGTTTCCAAAAGTTACATTTAATGGGAGAAAGGTGGCAAATCACCCTTAAAATCTCCCAAAAAAGGTCCAACACATACTTATCTTTGGGTTATTAGCTTGTATCCCTTAGTAGCACCTTAAAATAAAAGCATGTGGAAGAATTCATTGGGTCGTCAACACTTCTTTGAAGACAGCTGAGGCCCATAAAGCAGACATTGCCTCGTCTCGAGCAGGATTCCAAAATCTAGAGGTTTTAAAGCGGGTGGGAAGAGAGAAAACGCATGAAATGACATTAAACGAGCTTCCGTGATGCCGGCAGAAATAATCGTTCATCACGTCTGCCTTTCGATAATTTAATTCTCGGTTGCATCTCACGTTCACAGCCAGCGAATGGAATGATTTCAGCTCTACTTATTCTAGCAATAACTGAGCCGAGTGAAAATTACGTTTCAAAGGTAGCGATTAGATGTCAAGAGACTGAATGCGGGGAGATAATTCTACGTCAGGTAAACGTTATCAGCCACTTTACAGCCAAATGTAGGTCACGGGTTCTTCATCCTCACAGGGCTTTAACGGGGCCGCCTCGCCCAGTTTTCTTTCCAGATATCGCTGAAGCTGATGTTAGTTCCTCTTTACCCCATTTCTCCGATAAACAGGTGGAAATTCACTTACCGATGCCTCATTGACAGTGTTTGCATCCTGACCTCTGTTGGTCAGCACCCTTGGGCAATGCCCGCCAGTCCTACCATGTCTTCTCCATTGCCAGGGCCAGCTGGACACATATAGCTGCACGCTATGCTTTTAAAATTGGCCAGCATGCTGGCAATCAAGTGGGCCATGCCATGTGGTATCAGCCCACTGGGCATTTTCCTGGTTTTCCAGGAGACCAGACCAGTCCACAGCCACCGGTCTACTCTGTGCTGGGTTATGATCTCCCCAACCAACCTTTTTATGGCTGCGGGGCTCTAAGGAGGCCAAATAGGTGCTCAGCCCCTAGGAAAGCATACCAGAGGCTGTGGCCCTAGAATATACTACACCTTAGACAGGCTTTGGCATATTGTGCTCAATACCCACAACACATTTCTTTCGTAGACGTGCATACCAGAGGCACAATGTTTTGCACTATAATTAAATGCTGTAAAACTACCGCGCCGTATTCCGCATCCGTAACACAGACTCAGGATTTTTGAATGCATGATTAATGTAAAGTTATTTTCAGAACCTGCTACAGCACTTTTACACGGCTTATCTCGGCACGACGAGCCTCACTGATGTGCAGCCCACAGATAAGGACAACAATTGGAACTGCGGACTCAGCAGCCTGGCATTGAGTCCGCTTGGCATTCCCTACGCAACCAATGCGTCAGCCAGAGCTGCGATCAGAGGGTGGGCCAGGTGCCATTGATAAAATAACTCACCGGCCCATTTACTCTTTCCTGTCCAGAAACCTCTCATAGCGATTAAACGGGTAAATGTCTCAGACGGTGATTTTCAACCTTAATGCTCTGGGACAAACAGGTGATCTATTTATCACTAAGCCACATGTAAGACATTGGTAGCCACGTGCCAAAAGGAGGCAAAATGAGAGTAGATCAGTGGTCGGCTGGCACACAACAGCCCAAGCCCTATCCATTTCGGCTAATTTTATATTTATCTTCTGCTCATGCACCGCAATATTTTACATATATGCCCTTTTCCAAGATTTTTTTGGGGGACCTCAGCAATATATGCACTTTTTTAGTGAAAATTTAGAAATTAGCAAAAAACAAAAAAAACCCTCCTGTTACCCCAATAAATAAGGAGGGCTCCAGGAAACTACCAATCAGTGAACACAGCCTTCTACTGACCAGTTAGGAGGTCATCCTAGCCATGGGACCAATACTTGGCTCCTCCCCCTCTTTAGGAAGGGAGGAGTCAGTTAAAACTTTTTTTTCGACCCGTATGTCTGGACGCTCTGTATCTGCCCCACACATACATACCTACTTCCCAACATTCCCAATGGGCAGAGGGGCAATTTTTATTTAGAGCAGGGGTGGGCAATTAATTTTCCCATGGGGCCACATGAGAAATTGGAATGGTTTTAGAGGGCCAGACCTCTACAAACTACAAACTCCGAAGCCTTGTCCATTTTGTTAACTTATGTGCTGTTTAATAAAGTTATTCAAGCCTACGTCATTGGTAGAGGTGCTTGAATAAGTAAGGCCTGAATAACTATTAGCACAGCACAGAAGTGAACAAAATGAACAAGGCTTCGGAGTGCATACCGTATTTTTCGCTCTATAAGACGCACCTGCTGATAAGACGCACCTAGATTTTAGAGGAGAAAAAAAAGGAAAAAATATTTTGAGCTAAAAAATGGGCTAAAATATTTATTACAATAACTGAATAAGCTATGAACACAGTAAGACACACGCAGTAAGACACACACAGACACAGTAAGACACACACAGACACAGTAAGACACACACAGACACAGTGAGACACACACAGACACAGTAAGACACACACAGACACAGTAAGACACACACAGACACAGTGAGACACACACAGACACAGTAAGATACACACAGACACAGTGAGACACACACAGACACAGTAAGACACACACAGACACAGTGAGACACACACAGACACAGTAAGACACACACAGACACAGTAAGACACACACAGACACAGTAAGACACACACAGACACAGTGAGACACACACAGACACAGTGAGACACACACAGACACAGTGAGACACACACAGACACAGTGAGACACACAGACACAGTAAGATACACACACACACAAACACAGTAAGACACACACACACAGTAAGACCTCCCTCCCTAACCCCCCTTCTCAGTATCTCCCCTCTAACTCCCTAACCCCCCCTTCTCAGGATCCCCCCCCCCGCCCCGGTCACTTACCTTAAACTCCTGTGTTGGAAGCGTGAGGCGTTTGTCTCGGGTGCCGGCGCTTCACTGCTGATCGCCGGCGTCTGACGTCATATGCCGGCGCCCAGCGTAAAGCGGCATGGCTAGGGTCCAAGCTTTACCAAGACTGTTTCATTGACTTTGTGACCTATAGATATATATTTAGGTAACTCAGTCATTTATAACAATGTATTTTATTTACATAATTAAGTTTATAAACATATTTTATGGTGTTTCAAAATAAATTGTATCTTTTTTTCAGGCTGTGAAAGCGCATTACACCCATACCCTAGCAGTCTGAGCTTCTAGAAAAAGATGGACATCAAGGAAGGAAAACAATGCACAAAATCGATCTAGGGTCCCAAAGAGGGACTGTCCCACCTACAGAGGGACACCTGGAAAGTATATCACGCAAAAAATTGCTATAAACACTCCAGGAAGGTCACAGCTGCATTTTCTGCAATAAGAAACTATTCTTTAACTTTGAAGAGTTAATCATTGACAACACGCTGTTACAAAATCTCCTGCCTCCGTATATCTACACAACGAGAAATCGACAAAAGTTCACATTTACACTTTGTAATTATTCAAACATTTTTAAAACTTCTGTCCACCAAAAAATTTAAATTAAAAAACACCCAGAAATTCTATATTTATATTCAGTGTGTGTAATAAAGTGTAAATATTATATACACTTTATTACAGTATTTATATTGTATAAAATTATACATATATACATATATATATATATATACATATACACACACAATATACACACACACACACACACTTCTGTTCAAAGTTTGGGGTCACTCAATTCTCCTTGTTTTTGTACGAAAAGCTAATTTTGTCTGTAAAAAATAAAAAGAAATGGATCAGAAATCCAGCGCCGACGGGGTTAATGTTGTAAATGACTTATGATTATTGTAGCTGGAAAGGAATTATTTTTAATGGAATATTGTCTAAAATAATGACATTTTGGCAGGCATGTAATTATGTTTAGCGATGACAGCTTTAATTTCACCTCTTTGGCACCAAACTAGTCAGATATTTTGATAACGATTTGCCGTTGAGATACCAGTATGAACACGCAAACAAGACATGAGCTCAAAATGGGTAGTTTTATGTGGAAGAAGTATTTGTGGTTTTTGTTTCCTACATGCAGCTAATTCAAACTCCCGGAGGAGTGCGAGTCTGCGCAGATCACGTGGCTGTATATAGGGTCTCTGGTCTGAAGCAGCACTGCCCTCTGCAGGTCGGATTCCATATTGCACATTCTGCTAGATCTTCACCGAGACCCCTTTGTACGTATCCTTGTGAAAGCATGGATCGCTAAATTTAACACGTTCCACTGGACAGGAGCATTCAAAACACAGGAACATTGTGGAGGGCAGGAGCGTACCTAGAAACCATAGGGCCCTGGTGCAGAAATTGGCCCAGGCCCCTTCCCCCTAACTTCAACAGCTGTCTGTGCCAACATTGCCCCCAAGCAACTTGTCTGTGCCTTCTGTGCCACTTGCTCCCCCTTCCAACATACACCCTGGCAAAAATATGCAAACACACACAATTAAAAATACTCACTAACACACGTAAACATCCATGCTCATGCACACACATATATATACATACATCACACCTCCCGCCCACCCTGCTTACCTCACCAGCAGCTTTCTCTCGAGCTGTTTGCACACCGGGCAAGCAGCCTTGGGATCATGTGACCCCCGATACGCTCCTGTCCCCCCATGCTGGTTCAAAATTGCTTAGAAGGAGCCCTTTCTAAGCAATTTTGAACCGGTATGGGGAGACAGGAACAGAGGAGTCACACCGGGCCCTTTAAAGGGAAGCGGCCCCATCCAAGCTGAGACGGCTGCGACCCCGGTAGTTACGCCACCGGTGAAGAGCTAGAAGCCTCAAGGCAATTAATGCGGCCTTTTATGACCATTCCTTTCAATAATGCATTCTCTTAGCGACGAGCAAAAGTTACATTCAAAATAATGTAAAAACTTATAATAAGCCACGAATGGCTACAATGTTTATGCCATAAAAATGTATTTTTGTTTAAAATAATACACTTGATTTTGAACTGAAGCATTTTGCCCTCTTCTTCTTTTCGGTTACATTTCTTGCATGCAATCTGCAAGGAGCAGCTGCAAAGGAACTGGAGCATAAAAGTAGGTAAGAGTTCCACGTTAACACCAGCGCACACCCTTTCCTTCCTCCCCGGTGATAACCCCAAGGGGATAAGGTTGTTGCTGAGCAGCACTTTATAGCTGCTGACTGCGCTGTGTATATTAACAACTTGGTCATGTAAATGACATGTTCAGCACGCACAAGAGTTAAAGGGGGTCTAAAAAGACCCCCAAAACCAATGTACAGATAACGGCGATGGTGACGGCTCCATGCATAACATTCTGCCTGACGGGCGTTCCAGTGAACCATTGCAATTGTGTTGCAGCAAATTTCAGCGCTGGTGGCCGTTTAAAATTACTCTAAAATGTCACATAATACGCATTCGGAACCAATTTTCATGAAATCATGTCTGACACAATCTCTAAAGTTTGGGAAAAATTAAAAATAGTATTATAGAAGATTTTACAGTAAATTGAGTGTTGTTAGGAGGGCTTGTAGGAAAGTTGCACATTTTGCTATCCATTATGAAGGGCCATCCCTAGCAAATTTCTCCAACAAGATGGGTGAGCTGGCCCTGAAAAACGTATAATTCAATGGGTAAGACGGAGAAAATATTATACAGGGGCAGCCAAGGTCTCCCTGCTGCAGAAGTTCACGGAGGATGACTCCTTATAATATATAGCGATGCCTAGGTGCGGAAACCATTCTCCATTTAGTGAGTAGACCCTAAAAAAACCCCAAAATAAAAAGACTCCGCTTTAGGGCAAAACAAATGGTGTTCAGTGATCGTAGCTAGGTTTCAGAACCCAATACTCTTAATGACAAGAACCAATTTATTGAAAGAGAATCCGTTTTATATTTGAACCTTACTAGAAAAGTCTGAAAAACATTTTAATTTACACATTTGCTGGTTACAGCACATTCATTAACTGAATAAGCGCTCCAGCCTTAATCCACAGATTATTTTCCAGCAATAGAGTCAGTGCCAGTTTGCTCCTTGTCTAGCAGCACCGGTTTCCGGGAGTTCGCTCGCTGGTCCTGGACGTCACATTTTCTCCATGGCCATAAAACCGGTGAATGGCTGTGACCAGGTTGGAGGCATCTGGATCTGCTGCAGCTTGTGCTTAATGGTGGCAAGCAGTCAAAGCTGGCCACGTGGCTGGGGCCTGTATCCAAACAGAATTGTTTCCGTGTTACCCTTCTAAAAATCCAAGGATTTTATTTAAATCATATTTAGTTTCTCGTGGTGCAGTTAGAAACTAGAGCAGATTCTGAACAGTGCAATACTCAGGCATGGCTGACAATGTATGCATCAAACCAGAGCACACACACCAGCGCACCAAAAGCCATTCGGAAAGTATACTATTTCTAAGAGGTAATTATCTTTCCTGTGAAATGTGTAAATATGAGGCAGATTGTGGATAGTGATACCTATTTTTTCTTATAAACTCTCAGGATATGAATGTCTTCACTCTGGTACTCTGCATCGTGTTTCTCCAAAGGTACTTCTTCAAACTCAAAGTCAACCCCCAGCAGCTAAAAAGAAATTGAGGAAATATGATATATAGGCTATATTTAGAAGAGGAAATCTGGGGTAAATTGCTAAATGTCACTCAATTAACACAGAAACCAAAGTAGTGAAAGGGATGCAGAAGATCTTTGGGATCAGAACAAGAGAGACAGGTTGTCTGCCTGTAGTACCATAACACAAAGACCTGCGTACAAAAACATTGGTTTTATCTAATATTGTCCCATTATACCCCCTTTTATCTGCAGACCGACATTGCCAGTCATGTGATATTTAGGGTGACTTTCCCTGCTCAAGCAACACACTGAGCTGACTCTTAGAGCCACGATAATGGAATCCTTTTCCCCACAGGCTATATTAGTCAGAGCTTCAGAGCTGAGTGATTGAGACAGAGCCATTCTAACGTTTAGGCTGCTTGTTTAGTAGACCAGGCTAAAACGAAATAACGGATAAACGGATACTAGGAACAAAAATGCGTTTAACAATCTGCAGAAGCAGAAATATTTAAACCTATCAAGTGGGGCTCTATGATCTCACCTCAAAAAACCTTCTTTCAATTTCAGGGTTTTTCCCAGTGGTTCTTTGTTCGTAACAGCACAGGATACAAGTCTCCAGGCTACAGAGATCTTTAAGGGTCTTCAGCAGCGGACACAAGGACTGTATTAATAACAAAAAATAAACAGGTTTACATGTGATGACATTATTTCCGTATACCTCCTCCTGGTAAGATCATGAAATAAAATTGATGTAAGTCTTGGACTTAAGTCTATCTCACCAATGGACCAAAGTCCAAGACTTATGTCTTTACCCCTACTCCCCTAGCATACCGCCCAGTGGCCCTTACAATACATATATAGATTTTATACATTACCCTAATGAGGGAACTACTCACAGGACGGACATAATAAACATATAGCAAATAACATTCAGGGCTGTCACAGCACCAAGGTGGGCACATATGATACACACTATTCTAATACCTGAACCAGCCTGATTGCAGCAGGTTAATGCAGTAAGAGCATTTAAACATGAATCCCATAGGTATAGGCCTACCCAAAACCAAGATCAAGAATTGAGTCTTTAACACGAGGAGGGGACCCCCCCCAAAAAAACCAGCAGACTAGATGGGCTAAAATGGATCATATCTGCCATCACATTCTATATTTCCATTTTAGAGCCATTTTGAGCCATTTAATAAATACAGAAGCACCCGCACCTCTTCATAGTATATGCAGTCCGCCATCAAAATGTAGTTAGGTGAAGGCAGGAACTCTGTGACATCCTCACCCCTGAAAAAGAAAACATATCCCCAAGTATTAACAACATGATTAATTATTTAAAGGCGAATCATATCCTAGTAAAGAGCACCTATTGCCACCAAGCCGAGATATACAAACCATTTTAGTACCTTCGCTCGGCAGCTACCGGTGATTAGATCCTTGTTGCTTTCGATGTTTACGTTCATCAAGTCCTTCAAGTCTTCAAGATCCGTCAACGTGACGTCTGCCCTGTACAGAAAATAAATTGTACTTAGAATGAAAGAATAGTCGTGCCAAGTAAAAGATCAAAAGCATTTAATCATCAATGGATATTTTGGAGCTAAAAGGAAAAAAAAAAAACTGCTTTCAGAATATTATCAAGGCGGGTGGGAAACGGGCCAGCAGCGTCCGATATAAAACAGGTGCATCCGGTGAGGAAAGAGGGAAGCAGGGATTTCGGGACACTTGGTAGGTATGCGTTGGAAGTCATGCTGTAGTGTTTTATAGGGGAGCAGGCGATATTTTTAATGTACCAAATGAATCTATAAATGTATATCCACGTACACACAGGCACCTATATAATCTATATGTATTGTTTATGCAAAGTTAATGAAAAAACATAACTTGGTTTCATTCATATTTCTAAAAGGGCTATAAAATTATGGTTGAGATTTATTACTCTCCTCATAAAGAATATATCAGTCATTTATTTACATTGTGTGGCAGCAGATCTGTCACTTACCCAAGGGTTGCCGCCATGATCCCCACAATGCCGGTGCCAGACCCCAGCTCTAGAACCGATCTCCCCCTCAGCTTATGGAATCCAGGGCCCACAAACTCCTCGCCCTCCAGGAACTTGGATAGTACGATAGCGGCGTCCCACACCACGCAGCCTACGTCTCCGGAGCTCAGCTGCTGAATCGCCAGAACCGTCCCATCACTGCGCTCCAGCTCCCGCAAAAACATTCCCCTCGGGTCCGCCATGACAGGCCAAACTTCTCACCGCGCATGCGCGGTGTCCGCTTCCGCACTGTGCCAACACTGACAAGTTGTGACAACAGCACAACCCAAACAACAGCTAGTTCCTACCCAGTAGGACTCTAAAGAGGTTGTCAGATCATGTGACTGATCACATGGTACAAAGTACTGCCGGAAACCGGAGATTGAAATGAGTGGAAATGGTAGCGGCTAGTTCCTACCCAGTAGAAGGACTCTGGTGATGTCAGCAGACCATGTGACTGTTTGGTCACATGGTACAAAGAACTACAGGAAGAAGAAGCAGTAGCAGCGCGGGGCGTGCAAATGACTGCAAGTGGGCTGTGCTGGGCTGCTGTTTCTTTTTCAATAACGTGGGATGTGAGGATGAAGTTTTAACAGAAGTACTGAAAATACAGAATATTATGGAGGCAGAAGAAAACTTGAATCTGTGAAATAATTCACAGTGAGTCTCTCTCTCTCTCTCTCTGTGCCAGTGATTCTCTCTCTCTCTGTGCCAGTGATTCTCTCTCTCTCTGTGCCAGTGATTCTCTCTCTCTCTCTCTCTCTGTGCCAGTGATTCTCTCTCTGTGCCAGTGATTCTCTCTCTCTGTGCCAGTGATTCTCTCTCTCTGTGCCAGCGATTCTCTTTCTTTCTGTGCCAGTGATTGTGTCTCTCTCTGTCTCTCTCTCTCTCTCTCTCTCTCTCTCTGTCTCTCTCTGTGCCAGTGAGTGTCTCTCTCTGTCTCTCTCTCTGTGCCAGCGAGTGTCTCTCTCTCTCTCTATGCCAGCGAGTGTCTCTCTCTCTCTCTATGCCAGCGAGTGTCTCTCTCTCTCTCTATGCCAGCGAGTGTCTCTCTCTCTCTCTATGCCAGCGAGTGTCTCTCTCTCTCTCTATGCCAGCGAGTGTCTCTCTCTCTCTATGCCAGCGAGTGTCTCTCTCTCTCTCTATGCCAGCGAGTGTCTCTCTCTCTCTCTCTATGCCAGCGAGTGTCTCTCTCTCTCTGTGCCAGCGAGTGTCTCTCTCTCTCTGTGCCAGCGAGTGTCTCTCTCTCTCTGTGCCACGAGTGTCTCTCTCTCTCTGTGCCAGCGAGTGTCTCTCTCTCTCTGTGCCAGCGAGTGTCTCTCTCTCTCTGTGCCAGCGAGTGTCTCTCTCTCTCTGTGCCAGCGAGTGTCTCTCTCTCTCTGTGCCAGCGAGTGTCTCTCTCTCTCTCTGTGCCAGCGAGTGTCTCTCTCTCTCTCTGTGCCAGCGAGTGTCTCTCTCTCTCTCTGTGCCAGCGAGTGTCTCTCTCTCTCTCTGTGCCAGCGAGTGTCTCTCTCTCTCTCTCTGTGCCAGCGAGTGTCTCTCTCTCTCTCTGTGCCAGCGAGTGTCTCTCTCTCTCTCTCTGTGCCAGCGAGTGTCTCTCTCTCTCTCTCTGTGCCAGCGAGTGTCTCTCTCTCTCTCTGTGCCAGCGAGTGTCTCTCTCTCTCTCTGTGCCAGCGAGTGTCTCTCTCTCTCTGTGCCAGCGAGTGTCTCTCTCTCTCTGTGCCAGCGAGTGTCTCTCTCTGTCTCTCTCTCAGTGCCAGTAAGTGTCTCTCTCTGTGCCAGCGAGTGTCTCTCTCTGTCTGTGCCAGCGAGTGTCTCTCTCTGTCTGTGCCAGCGAGTGTCTCTCTCTGTCTGTGCCAGCGAGTGTCTCTCTCTGTCTGTGCCAGCGAGTGTCTCTCTCTGTCTGTGCCAGCGAGTGTCTCTCTCTGTCTGTGCCAGCGAGTGTCTC
This sequence comes from Spea bombifrons, assembly GCF_027358695.1. NCBI lineage: Eukaryota > Metazoa > Chordata > Amphibia > Anura > Pelobatidae > Spea > Spea bombifrons. The sequence continues at coordinate 1,489,572 of NC_071095.1, read as the reverse complement.
TCTCTGTCTGTGCCAGCGAGTGTCTCTCTCTCTCTGTGTGCCAGCGAGTGTCTCTCTCTCTCTGTGTGCCAGCGAGTGTCTCTCTCTCTCTGTGTGCCAGCGAGTGTCTCTCTCTCTGTGTGCCAGTGAGTGTCTCTCTCTCTCTCTGTGCGTGCCAGTGAGTGTCTCTCTCTCTCTCTCTCTGTGTGCCAGTGAGTGTCTCTCTCTGTGTGTGCCAGTGAGTGTCTCTCTCTCTCTCTCTGTGCCAGTGAGTGTCTCTCTCTCTCTCTCTGTGTGTCAGTGAGTCTCTCTCTCTCTGTGTGTGTGTCAGTGAGTGTCTCTCTCTCTCTCTCTCTCTCTCTGTGTGTGCCAGTGAGTCTCTCTCTCTGTGTGCCAGTGAGTGTCTCTCTCTCTCTGTGTGCCAGTGAGTGTCTCTCTCTCTCTCTGTGCCAGTGAGTGTCTCTCTCTCTCTCTGTGTGCCAGTGAGTGTCTCTCTCTCTCTCTGTGTGCCAGTGAGTGTCTCTCTCTCTGTGTGTGCCAGTGAGTGTGTGTGTGTCTCTCTCTGTGCCAGTGAGTGTGTGTCTCTCTCTCTCTCTGTCTGTGCCAGTGAGTGTGGTACAAAGAACTACAGGAAGAGGAAGAAGCAGCAGTGCGGGACGTGCAAATGACTACAAATAGGCTCTCTCTCTGTGCCAGTGAGTGTCTCTCTCTCTCTCTCTCTGTGCCAGTGAGTGAGTGTCTCTCTCTCTCTCTCTGTGCCAGTGAGTGAGTGTCTCTCTCTGTGCCAGTGAGTGAGTGTCTCTCTCTGTGCCAGTGAGTGAGTGTCTCTCTCTGTGCCAGTGAGTGAGTGTCTCTCTCTGTGCCGGTGAGTGTGTCTCTCTCTCTCTCTGTGCCAGTGAGTGTGTCTCTCTCTCTCTCTGTGCCAGTGAGTGTGTCTCTCTCTCTGTGCCAGTGAGTGTGTCTCTCTCTCTGTGCCAGTGAGTGTCTCTCTCTCTCTGTGCCAGTGAGTGTCTCTCTCTCTCTGTGCCAGTGAGTGTGTCTCTCTCTCTGTGCCAGTGAGTGTGTCTCTCTCTCTGTGCCAGTGAGTGTGTCTCTCTCTCTGTGCCAGTGAGTGTGTCTCTCTCTCTGTGCCAGTGAGTGTGTCTCTCTCTCTGTGCCAGTGAGTGTGTCTCTCTCTCTGTGCCAGTGAGTGTGTCTCTCTCTCCGTGCCAGTGAGTGTGTCTGTCTCTCCGTGCCAGTGAGTGTGTCTGTCTCTCCGTGCCAGTGAGTGTGTCTGTCTCTCCGTGCCATTGAGTGTGTCTGTCTCTCCGTGCCAGTGAGTGTGTCTGTCTCTCCGTGCCAGTGAGTGTGTCTGTCTCTCCGTGCCAGTGAGTGTGTCTGTCTCTCCGTGCCAGTGAGTGTGTCTGTCTCTCCGTGCCAGTGAGTGTGTCTGTCTCTCCGTGCCAGTGAGTGTGTCTGTCTCTCCGTGCCAGTGAGTGTGTCTGTCTCTCTCCGTGCCAGTGAGTGTGTCTGTCTCTCTCCGTGCCAGTGAGTGTGTCTGTCTCTCTCCGTGCCAGTGAGTGTGTCTGTCTCTCTGTGCCAGTGAGTGTGTCTCTCTCTCCGTGCCAGTGAGTGTGTCTCTCTCTCCGTGCCAGTGAGTGTGTCTCTCTCTCCGTGCCAGTGAGTGTGTCTCTCTCTCCGTGCCAGTGAGTGTGTCTCTCTCTCCGTGCCAGTGAGTGTGTCTTTCTCTCCGTGCCAGTGAGTGTGTCTCTCTCTCCGTGCCAGTGAGTGTGTCTCTCTCTCCGTGCCAGTGAGTGTGTCTCTCTCTCCGTGCCAGTGAGTGTCTCTCTCTCTCTCTGTGCCAGTGGGTGTCTCTCTCTATCTGTGCCAGTAAGTGCATCTCTCTCTATCTGTGCCAGTAAGTGCGTCTCTCTCTCTGAGATAGAACGTGCGCTCGCCTCGAGGGAGAGAGAGAGGGAGGGAGAGAGAGAGCGCGCGCTTGCCTCGAGGGAGGGAGAGAGAGCGCGCGCTTGCCTCGAGGGAGGGAGAGAGAGAGAGCGCGCGCTCGCCTCGAAGGAGGGAGAGAGAGAGCGCACGCTCGCCTCGAGGGAGAGAGAGAGAGCGCGCGCTCGCCTCGAGGGAGAGAGAGAGAGAGCTCGCCTCGAGGGAGAGAGAGAGAGCGCGCGCTCGCCTCGAGGGAGAGAGAGAGAGAGCTCGCCTCGAGGGAGGGAGGGAGAGCTCGCCTCGAGGGAGGGAGGGAGAGAGAGAGAGAGAGCGCGACTTGAGAGAGAGAGAGAGAGAGAGCGCGTGCCTCGAGAGAGAGATAACTCACTGTAGTTAAGCCAGGGATCTCAACTCTACTGCACATCATTTTTTAGTGAATAGACTCATTTGTTATAGACTAAATGCCACGTCTGTAATTGAGACCTTCACAATGTATAAATAAAGCAACAGCTGAATGTTTCATAATAATAATAGTAATAATAATAATATATGTTCACAAATAAGTAAATGAACATAACGCATGTAATATATCTGGAATTGCAATTAAAAATCTGTTTTTTTTTTCTTTAACTAGATGTTTATACTCTTCTTCTTCTACAGTCTATCTCAACCACTCATAACATTAACTTTTTAGTGAATTGGGTAGATTAGTAGATTACGTCCTCATGGTGGTGGCTTTTTGGAATAGGAGCCAGGCATAACCTGTTGCCCACGGAGTATTGTGCAGCGGAAAAGTGCAAAGCTAGTGGGAACAGCTCAGCTGTGTGCGTCGGACCGCCATACACAAGGGAGAATATCCAAGAAAGGCTACATTGGCTGTGTCTTTCTCCTGCTCAGATTAGGGACCACACAGGGTTAAGGTGTGAATCCACGACAGATGGAAGACAATTGGACATGTTGGTACCCATTAACACATATTATCTATGGGTATGTTATGAAATCGCGTTAGAGTAAATAAAATCTAATACACAATGTTACGGGAATTTTTCTTGACTTTATAATCATGGAAACAAGATTTCTCGCTACGAACTGTCTAGTTCCTATTCCTGTAAGGGACCTGCGTGAGCTGGAGATATGAAAGTCCTTTAGCTGGATAGAAACTAGATTTCTCACTATGAACCGTCTAGTTTCTATCCTTCTAAGGGACCTGTGTGAGCTGGAGATATGAGTCCCTTTGCAGTATAGATACTAGGGATTGTTATCCTTGTAAAGGACCTGTGTGGGCTGAAGGTATAAAAGTCCTTTAGCTGGATGGAAACTAGATTTCTCTAGGAACTAGACAGTTCAAAGTGAGAAATCTAGTTTCCATCCAGCTAATTGACTTTTATGCCATCAGGTAACAACGGTCCTTTACAAGGATAACAATCTCTAGTTCCTATACTGCAAAGGGACTTATATCTCCAGCTCACGCAGGTCCCTTAGAGGGATAGGAACTAGACGGTTCATAGTAAGAAATCTAGTTTCCATCCAGCTAAAGGACTTTTATACCTTCAGCTCACACAGGTCCTTTATAACGATAACAATCCCTTGTTACTATACTGCGAAGGGACTCATATCTCCAGCTCATGCAGGTCCCTTAAAGGGATAGGAACTAGACGGTTCATAGTGAGCAATCTAGTTTCCATCCAGCTAAAGGACTTTTATGCCATTAGGTAACAATGGTCCTTTACAAGGATAACAATCCCTAGTTCCTATACTGCGAAGGGACTCATATCTCCAGCTCACACAGGTCCCTTACAGGGATAGGAACTAGACGGTTCATAGTAAGAAATCTAGTTTCCATCCAGCTAAAGGACTTTTATACCTTCAGCTCACACAGGTCCTTTATAAGGATAACAATCCCTAGTTCCTATACTGCGAAGGGACTCATACCTTTTATACCTTCAGCTAACAATGGGATTGTTATCCTTGTAAAGGACCATTGTTACCTGATGGTATAAAAGTCCTTTAGCTGGATGGAAACTAGATTTCTCACTATAAACCGTCTAGTTCCTATCCCTGTAAGGGACCTGTGTGAGCTGGAGATATGAGTCCCTTTGCCGTATAGCAACTAGGGATTGGTATCCTTGTAAAGGACCTGTGTGAGCTGAAGGTATACAAGTCCTTTAGCTGGATGGAAACTAGATTGCTCACTATAACCCATCTACTTCCTATCCCTGTAAGGGACCTGTGTGAGCTGGAGAGATAAGGGTCCTTAAGCTGGATGGTAACTAGATTTCTCACCATGAACCATCTAGTTCCTATCCTTTAATGGGACCTGGCCACGATGGAGCAAAAGGTCCTTTACAGGGATAGAAACTAGCTCTCTTTCCATGAGTTGGATAGTTCCTATCCCTGTACAGGACCTGACCACTAGGGGGCAAAAGGTAATTTTGCTGGATAGAAAATAGCTCACACACACTGAGCAAGCTATTTCCTATGCCTGTAAAGGACATCAGGGGCGGGCTGGGCCGGGGGGCAGGGGGGCAATTGCCCCCCAGGCCGCCCTAAATCCGGGCCGGTGGGCCGGACGGACGACCGGCAGACAGACATTCAATGCGGCTGCGGCCGCAAAGTTAAAAACTAAGCGGCCGCGAGCAGGATTGAATACGGCCGTCATGCGTACCTGGCGGGGGAGGGAGGGGGGCGGTCCGCCCCGGCTGCCGCTCATCTGAGGGGTGCCACCATGCCGGCACGCCTCCAGTTTCTGGAGGCGTGCCGGCATGGTGGCACTCCTCAGATGAGCGGCAGCCGGGGCGGACCGCCCCCTCCCGTTTCGGTGCGCGCGGCAACAACACTGAAGCCACGCCCAACATTTTCCGCGCTCAGTGCACCGGAAGGACAGGAAGAAGAAGAAGTAGAAGAAGAAGAAGTAGAAGAAGAGGAGGAAGAGGAAACGTGAGAGTGAAAGAAGAAAAGGTAGGAGAGAGTGGATTAGTGTGTGAGAGTGATGGGTGTTATGCTGAATGTAAGTGTGTGAGAGTGATGGTTGTTATGCTGAATGTAAGTGTGTGAGAGTGATGGGTGTTATGGTAAATGTACGTGTGTGAGAGTGATGGGTGTTATGCTGAATGTAAGTGTGAGAGTGATGGGTGTTATGCTGAATGTAAGTGTGTGAGAGTGATGGGTGTTATGCTGAATGTAAGTGTGTGAGAGTGATGGGTGTTATGCTGAATGTAAGTGTGAGAGTGATGGGTGTTATGCTGAATGTAAGTGTGTGAGAGTGATGGGTGTTATGCTGAATGTAAGTGTGTGAGAGTGATGGGTGTTATGCTGAATGTAAGTGTGTGAGAGTGATGGGTGTTATGCTAAATGTAAGTGTGTGAGAGTGATGGGTGTTATGCTGAATGTAAGTGTGTGAGAGTGATGGGTGTTATGCTAAATGTAAGTGTGTGAGAGTGATGGGTGTTATGCTGGATGTAAGTGTGAGAGTGATGGGTGTTATGCTGAATGTAAGTGTGTGAGAGTGATGGGTGTTATGCTGAATGTAAGTGTGTGAGAGTGATGGGTGTTATGCTAAATGTACGTGTGTGAGAGTGATGGGTGTTATGCTGAATGTAAGTGTGTGAGAGTGATGGGTGTTATGCTGAATGTAAGTGTGTGAGAGTGATGGGTGTTATGCTGAATGTTTGTAAATGAGGGTTTCAGATAGCATGGATGTGTAAGTGTTGGGGGATAGCTTGGCATAGGGAGTCCGTAATCACATTCCTTTCATGCCCAGATTCCAGCATGTAGTGGCTGCCTAGGCATGATAGGAGTGTGATTGCTGTTATAAATTATTTTTTGGTCCAACTTCGGTGTGTTAACACTTTTATTGGACAGAATAATTCAATGACAGTATTAATATATATATATATTGATATATATAATTGCAAACAGCAATCACACTCCTATCATGCTAAGTCAGCCAGCACATGCTAGAACCTGGGCATGATAGGATTGTGATTGTTGTTATATATATATATATATGTGTATATATATATATATATATCTATATATATATGTGTGTGTTAATATTATTGTTGATTTTTTTGTCTAATTTTGGTGTTACTTTTAATAAAGTATTTTAAAGTTTTTTTTTTGTTTTTTTTTTTTCTGTTTTGGCCAAGTGAATGCTGAATTTTTAGTTTCAGTCCAGAATTTTCATTTCGGTGCATCACTACTATATACTATGCCAGTCACTAAAGTGGTAAGCCTACACCACATCAATGTTTGGCTTAGTATATAGTGATAGGGGTTGTCAGTGTCTGGCTCAATGTATAGGCACACATTGACGGTGGTACCGCATAATCCCTAAGTAAATAATGAAAACAAATATGCTGTACCCCTGTCAATGTTTGCCTAACCATAGAAACTATGCAGTTTTAAAGTGTGTGTGTGTGGGGGGGTGCCACATACAGGGTCTGCCACAGGTGCCAAATACTCTAGGTACGCCCCTGCATCATGCGGCTGTCAGACCCAATGGCCATGCCTCAGCTCCTCTTCCCACATCATAAAAGGGGTGTGATGAAGAGCTGAGGCATGCGGTGTGTGCATGCCGGCCACTTTAATTTCATTAGGCACTGGTGGAGTGACTGCCGCACGACGGCCGCTTTCAATGTCGCTCGCAGCCGCTTTGATGGTGCAATGGGCCAGTTGACTAGACTTGCCCCCCAGGCCTTAGGCTGCCAGCCCTCCCCTGAAGGACATGGTCCTTCTACCGGATAGGAACTAGTCGCAACTGAGTGGAAATGCATTGAACTGATGTCGCGCTGGTGTCCGTTCGGTGTGTCCGTTCGGTGTCTGCTCGGTGACTGACACTTGCACAATGTGTACCGTATACGAGAATATAATATATCATAATAAAGCAACAGCCACGTTTCATATTAGAATTGCTCACGGATATGTAAATGCACACAACATGGAATGCACTTGGAAATGAAATTAAAATCAGTTTTTCTCTTAATATGTTTATAGTGTCTTCTTTATAAAAGCGTCTCTATCGCACTCTGCCGCCACTGTGTGTTTAACAGCCACGCACAGGGTACAATATCCAAGAAAGGCTGCATTGGCCACGCAGGGTTAAGATCCTATAAATCCAGGATGGGTGGAAGAAAAGTGCACTTATAAAAAGGCCAAATTGGTACCCAAGAACAACACAATATTATTGTCATAAATATATATATAAACGGGTAAATTATACTGCGTGAGAGAAAAAAATTATCGACAATGTTGAATCGATTTTATGGAATATAAAATTAGGGTTTTTTCAGAGCAAATGCTCTGAAAAATACGCTTCGTCTTATAATCAGACCTTAATTAGTGGTTAGATAATAATACAGCGCTGCAGGGGTCCCGGATCCTCCTCTCTGACAGCCAGCGGGTGGCATATTTGGGGGGCAGAGGGGCATACCTGGGGTCAGAGTGGCATATAAGGGGTTATAAGGCATGTCAGGGGGGCACAGTGGCATATACAGGGCATAAGGCATATTAGGGGGGCAGAGTGGCATATCTGTGGTATAAGGCATATCGGGTGGGGTAGAGGGGCATATCTGGTATAAGGCATATCAGAGGGCACGGTGGCATATCAGGGGATATAAGGCATATCTGGGGAGGGCAGGGTGGCATATTTGGGGGAATAATGCATACAGGGGGTATAAGGCATATCTGGGGTGGGACAGAGTGGCATATCTGGTATAAGGCATATCAGGGGGTATAAGGCATATCAGAGGGCACAGTGGTATATCAGGGGATATAAGGCATATCTCTATATCTGGGGGAATAATGCATAATGCATCTTCTTGATTTCTCTGCTGCTGATCTACTTAGACATTTTCCCCAACTATATAAATATAACTATATAAATCCTCTAAATACTTATATTATTATCAAAACCACACAAGTGTCTGTGCACCCAAATAATAAGTGAGTATTTGATTGTATTTAATTTGGAACATTTTGGGGAGGTTGTTCCTGTATTTTTGCAGCACCACTTCACCAGAAGGTGTAATACTTATATTTAATTAGAATATTGCGCTTCACTTGTTTGTATTTTGACTTATATTATTATGTACTACTATAATTTACATGTTAAATAAACATTTTCTTGTTTTAATATAATATACCGTTTGTAGTTTATTGTTGAAACTGTAGTTATTACACCAAATACATTGTGTTCTGGGCTTATAAACAAGGTGGACAACAAATAGGACAGAAGCACACAGGGACTGATATGAAACAAGTAAACTAAAACTTTTATCATTAATATCTTTTTATTGCATTAAAAAGAAAGCTTAGCAGGCCAGCATAACTGCTACTTTGCAAGGCTATTGAATTTCACATGACATCAAGCGTGGAAAAAACATGATCTGTCAGCAATATCTCGAAAAGGTAATAAAATGTGGAATCTTACAGAATTCTATGCTTACATTATAACTGAACAGACATATTAATTGCTCAAAACATTCAATTGTAATGTTTATGTAGTATGCTGTATATATAGAAATAGAGAAATATGAAATAGTACTCAGAGATGTAGCAGGAAATGTTGTATTGGTATCTGTACTGAGTATCGGGATTAGATCAATATAAAGTTCTATAGACATCTGATGGTTCTTGTCTGCACTTCATGAATTATACTAATTTATATATATGTGATTTATCCGCACAGCCATTCCTGATTGATGGATTTAAGTTTGACCTTCGGATCTATGTCCTTGTCACTTCTTGTGACCCTCTGCGCATTTTCATCTATAATGAGGGTATTGTGCGGTTTGCGACCACCAGCTACACCAAACCCAACTGCAAAAACCTGGTAAGCATCTATAATGGCTACTAGACTTGTGCATTCATATTCGGGGAACATAATAAATGATCACAGATGGTGCATTTTCGTTGTTCAAACCGAATACTGAATAAACTAATATGGTGGCGGGTAAACGTACATGAAAACGAAGACGCACGACACGAAGAATCTTCTTCTTTGCTAATATATCTCCTACCTAATCTCCCTGGTCCTTTCCCCCAAACAAGGCACTGCCTCTAGCCTACCTTGTCTACGTAGCATTGCAGGAGTTAACACGAATCTGGTTGATGCCAGAGGAACTCAGTGCCGGCGACCAATAGAGTCGCAGCTGCCCTTCACTGGTTGATTCCAGAGGAGGCCCCTGCCAGCGACCAACAGAGTTCAAACTCTACCTTGTCCTGCCCCTTTGCCAGGGGGGCTAAAATCCCCGTTCCTCCAAAGCCATGTTGCTCAGAGCGTTTATCTGAGTAACATGGCCTAAGAGGAATGGGGATTTTAGTCCCCCCCTGGGAAATGGGCCGGACAAGGTACAGCTTGGAGCAACTTGGCCTAGGAGACTAATGGCTTCGGCATCATGAGTTAAAGGTCCGTAAGAGGAACTCTATTGGTCTCCACCAGGGGGCTCATCTGGCATCAATTATTATTGGTTCAAGACAGAGGAGCCTCCCTGCCGGCGACCAAAAGAGTCACTCTCACGGACTTTTAAAATCCTGGTGACAAAGCTGCTGTGTATTAACCCTTGCAAAAAAACGACAAAAAAGTAAGGAAAAAAAATGAACACAAAGAACGTGCACCAATATTCGTCCAAAAAGAACATGTGAACGAATGTTCGTGAAATACGAAGGGTTTTTCTTTTAACGAAGACTTGGCCAACACCAAGTCTAATGGCTACTGATTGTAAAACAAACAATAAGAAATGAAATACCCTGGCAGAGGCAGCAGATTTAACATAATGATACAATTCTAAACAACAAGAAATAAATGATGTTTTTTTATATGCTCTATACATATTTGGGAATTTGATAGTGGGAGTGGATTCTTGAAGGGACGATGCTAGTCATGCGTTAAGGCAGGACTTGTCATGCATGGAGCATGGCTAGCTGCAGATTGGGTGCCGCTAGCCACACATAGGAGTTCAGCTAGCCTTTGACAATCTTGAATCTGCATGGAGTAGGAGGTTAAGTGACCAGGTGGTGGGGTGGTTAAACACCTGGGCAAGAGGCCCAGGCAAGCAGGAGACTCTGGGTCCACCCTTTAGAGGAATGACAATGTAAAGATGTCAATATTTTTTTTTTCTTTCTAGAACGACGTCTGTATGCATCTAACCAATTATTCAATCAACAAGCTCAGTGAGAATTTCATCAGAGATGATATAAAAGGAAGTAAAAGGTGTGTAATTGTAACCAACAGAAATATTATTTCTTTTTTTTATATATATATATATATATAGTTCTATTCTGATATATGTTTTTTTTCCCCCATCAGGAAACTTTCAACACTGAGAAGTTGGCTGGAAAACCATGGGTACGATGCATTGAAATTATGGAGTGAGATCGATGATGTCATTATCTAGACCCTGATTTCCATTCAACCGATCTTGAAGCATAGGTATGAGACTTGCATCCCATTCAATGCTGCTGGTACCAACTGCTTCGCGGTCCTTGGGTTTGACATCATTCTGGACCAAAAGTTGAAGCCATGGCTCCTAGAGGTAACGTAAACATTTTAAAAGGGGATGTGTATGAAGGGCTAGGAAGGAACTCACTTTAATCATATATAGCAGTAAAAAAAACCCACATTCTGAAAATAGCAGAACATGACATTTTCTATGCTGTACAGACTTTCTGTCCACTGCGGACAAGTAAATCACATGCATCATGAAATTGGTGTCAGTACACAATGCTTATTTCATGCAGTCGATCAGATCAATCAGATATTCCAGTCATTACTTCTAGTCTTAGCTTGTAATGGGTGTTAATTCCTCTCTATATGTAACCTTTTTATTCAATGGTTCCTTGTTAGCCGAGTTTTATCATCTGCTCTGGACACCCAAACAGCACTGACTGGGCTGAGCGGACTGTGCCAAGAATTTTGGTCACTCAACAGGGCGATTTTCTCCATTTTATGTTGTAGAGTGCTGCGCCCTTTAAACATGCAGCATTCCTATAAGGCTACTTTCCTGGGAAAAACATAAATTTAATAACTAGTTTGAAGCTCATCAGTATTTTCTATGCTTGTGCAGGTGAATCACTCCCCAAGTTTTATCACAGACTCACAGTTAGATCAGGAGGTCAAGGACGCCGTTTTGCAGGATACCCTTAATATGATCAGACTCCGTGCCTGCGACACCAGGAAAGTTATTAAGGAAGAGCGCAGAGTGAAAGATCATTTAATACAATCCAAGCTCTCGAGGGAAGCAAGGTTAGTTTGAGGTCATTCCATATTACATAAGAAGCAGAAGCAAAGTTTTATCGTTACCATACTTTCTAGGGAGTAAATAATGGTTGAACTACGATGTAAAAACATTTCTTTTATAAAAGTGTTACTGATGAATGTGTAGGTAAATGTTCTAACATTGATTGGTTTCTTCAAGTACACTTCATATCATTTTTTATGACCTCAAATTTCAATCAAAAGCAAGCGTAGCAACTCCTATAGCTTTACATTGCAACAATATACCGTATTGGCTCGAATATAGGCCGCACTTTTTTCCCCCACTTTAAGTTTTTAAAGTGGGGGTGCGGCCTATATTCGGGGTCTAGCGCCCGACGCCCGGGACATGCAGTCCCGGGCGCCGGGCAGGCAGCGGGGTTAAGATACAGATCCCCCGCAGCGGTGCAGGGGACCTGCATCCTTCTCCCCGATACGCTCAGACAGCCTCCCCTGCCAGCACTTCCCACGGGGGGGGTGCCGGCACGGGAGGTTATCTAAGCGTTTTACCTCTGCCCCCCCCCCGACTTACCGGAGCAGACTCCCGGGTGTCTTGCGGGGCCGGCGGGAGACATCTACGCAATACGCGTATGCAACTTCCGATGTCCCTCGCCGGCCCCGCAAGACACCCGGGAGTCTGCTCCGGTAAGTCGAGGAGGGGGGCAGAGGAGGACAGCGGCAGCGTATCGCGGGGAGGGAGGACAGCGGCAGCGTATCGCGGGGAGGGAGGACAGCGGCAGCGTATCGCGGGGAGGGAGGACAGCGGCAGCGTATCGCGGGGAGGGAGGACAGCGGCAGCGTATCGCGGGGAGGGAGGACAGCGGCAGCGTATCGCGGGGAGGGAGGACAGCGGCAGCGTATCGCGGGGAGGGAGGACAGCGGCAGCGTATCGCGGGGAGGGAGGACAGCGGCAGCGTATCTCGGGGAGGGAGGACAGCGGTAGCATATCTTGGGGGGGGGACAGTGGTAGCATATCTCGGGGAGGGAGGACAGTGGCAGCATATCTCGGGGAGGGAGGACAGAGTGGCAGCATGTTTTTTTTGGTGCTTTTTTAAAGAAAAAAAACTTTTTCTTTAAAAAAGCACCAAACTTTTAGGGTGCGGCCTATATACGGGGGCGGCCTATATCCGAGCCAATACGGTATATTTGCAGTCTCATTAACTCAAGCCAATAAAATAACGAGGATGTTTTAAAAACAGATATGAGAGGTATATGTATTTATATATTTAAGTGAAACTGTGCCCATAACTTCCAAATAATCTAATGGACCAGAGTTAATCATCCATTTGCAAAAATACATAAGAATAATGATAAAGTGTGTTTTATGAAACTAGGCTACAGGAACACTTAAACACCCAGACTGCTTGGCAAGAGCAGGTAGAAAAGTACGAGGACAGTCACCTTGGAGACTACCGACGGATCTACCCCAATGACAAAGCTGAGCAGTACGGGAAATTCTTCATACCCAGGGGCTTACTGTTCAGGCAAACTGCAACTTCCAAAGCAAGAGCGGAGTGTGTCAGGTCAGTTATTATTACAAATACAGTGCCTACGTTTACACCTCGGTTTCAGTGGCTTCAATGTGAAATGCAAAACCATCAAATTATGGTAGAACTATTATCCATATCGTAACCATTTTCCCAAGTAACTGGTGATCTATCCAATGCTCAATGGGTCAGTTGAATGGCAGAACGTGTCCAACCTCCCAGTTTACACCACAGAGGACTTTGCATGGTGGGTCTGCACATCATAAGAACTGAAGTATAGAAAGATTAGGAAGAGTCTGCCGTATTTTGTCCTGTTCTCCATCTTGAACAACCTGAAAGGTTTTCTGTGAGGTTATAATGATTACTCAAGACTTGGCAAATCAGAAAACCCCAAAAACTTACACTATTCTCTTTATTATTCTATATTTTTGGGCTAATTTTTTCATTTCCATCAACTTTTTGATCATAAGAACCTTGATTTTTTGTCTGCAGGAAGCAATTGGAAGAGTTTAATCAAAAGCAAGAGCCAAAGCGCGTTCCCTTTGGAATGAGCCAGAGATTAAATCCGGATGCTGTCCGAGGAGAATCAGCGAGTGAAAAGCCTGTCACATATCACGTACCAACGAGGCCAACTTGTCCTCCTCCTACTAACATTAGGAGTATGGAAAGAAAGGTATGAAGTTCCACAAGTTAAAGCTTATAAGGTCCCTATTGCACGAGGGCAGTTACGCAGAACCAGTTAAATGTTTACATCGAAAGCTTGGTGTATAAATGGTGGGTTAAGCAAGCTTTTTAGCTGTATAGTACATACTATTTAGCCCTTTGGAAAAACATACCAGTAAAATGTATACTATTTTTTACACACAACAATTCTCCGTTGACCCACATAGACTCACAACAAAAGAACCCAGGAAGTGATAAATATCAACTGATTAATAGATACCTATATAATTTTTGGGAGACCAAATGTACCAACAGCTTGAAACATAAAATGGAAATAATTATATAAAAATAGAAGCAAACAACAAGAGTCTTAAGTCAATGTAGTCCACTTTGCAGACACTGACTTTTTCTTCTTACTTCAAACACTAATTTAATGAGCGTTTTTATAATAAATGCCAGGACTCACTTTCCATTTTTGTTTTGTTTCCTCCTTCAGTCTTTGGAGGACATTCTTTAGTTAAAAACCTTGACCAGCGTTCCCAAAAGGACTGGATTAACCTGGCCCTGGTGTTAATTAATTTAACGTACATAGTGCTAGTCACGTGACATTTATTTATTTTTAACTTACCCCAGGGAAAGTTTAACAAGATTAGCAAGGTATCTAACACACAATACAAACCCAATACCCATCCCTTAATGCATGGGGTAGTTCCTTGACATTTAAGAGCAGGAGAAACATATTTCTCAATTTGTTGTATGTATGTAGGTGAAAGATCTGAGAAAAAGCTTTATGAGGGATAAACATGCTTCCTTAACCATTTATCCATCTATTTGCATCTTTCTGAGGTTGCTAACTTCTGTTTTGTATGTACAAAGTGACGTTGATAGAATAGTTAAATCGTCTTTTGGATTTCCTTATGGTTAGTATATAACGATAAAGATCATGTGATGATAGTGATAAGTCACATCTTGTTGTTTTCTTACAGCTACGCTTTATCCGCCCACCGGTACTGTGTCAGGAATCAGAAACTGTAACTGTTCTCCCGTTGCCTGATTTGAGATCGAGGTACACAGCATCATTTCCCAGTGCTCACACTGCTCCCAGCCATCACTCCAACAGGGATGTGCCACAGTTGTCCAGACTCTTTCAGCCAGGAAGAGCAGCACCTCCATCTTCCCAGCATCCTGCGGGGAGACAAATACACCAGAGAGTGGTGCAAAACGTCCGGGCAACTGCTGCCGTCAGTGAGCCAGTTAAACAGCCGGCACGTGACAGCCAGAGGAGTCTCTCCGGTGCCCGAACCAAGGCTGCACAGAGTAAGAATATTTATTTATACAAATATTCAGTTTGAGAGTAATATCCATTAGCTTACATACTGGGGTTCATTCTTGAGGACACAATCTCCAGAATATACTTGAAAAGCTAAACCCCTCTTTTACCAAAGCAATTAAGTTATAAACATGAACATCATTGGCAATCTATCATCAGGGCAATCTAGACTGATATAAGTAAACCCCTTCCTAAAGATTCATCCTACTTACTATAGCAAAAGGCAAAATGATGCATACATCCATAACTGTTCTGTGTAATCCATAGATACATTTCTAAAATAACTTGCCCTGCTAATAGCATTATGAAGGGTCAGTAAAACCCTTCTTGCAAGCAAAACTATCTGTGTTTCTCCCTTCATAATGCATGGTGGAGTCATGAAAATTAAATTTTCACGTAGTCCAGAAATCTAATGAGTTCAGCTTTGGATGGACATGAATGATGTCCAAGAAGACCAAGCTGATATCTTTTGCATACTGGATTCCAAAAGATATTTAATAGTTTGAAAAGCACCAGCGACATCTCTAGTAATACGAAGTTTTCCAGAGCACTCTGTATTTTTTTCAACAACGAATGTACTAAATATCAATTAGATTCCACTAAGTATGCTGTAGCTAAATTCCTATGTGATTTATTGTCTGTTTACAAACTTTTGTACCTTTTAACCCTTTATTTACAGTGTGAACTTGTAGCAATTCCTTATACATGTTTGTGTAGTAGAATTTGGCTTACTTTTATGTATAGTGTGTCTACTACAAATTCTGAAGAACATTGTCCCTGGAGGAAGACGTCCTGAGGAACCTCGAAGTGGTTTTCTTCCTGTTATTCCTGGAAATCGGTCTTTAGTTGCTGCTCCATCTTCTGCACAAGTTACCCGACGCACACGTCATTGAAAGCAACAGACTGCGGGTGTCGCAACCATGAACAGGAACAGGTAATGAAATGATTTACTAGAATCTTGGTCATTCTACAAAGAGGCAGCATGAAAATACCGGATTCTTCATACATGGTTTACATTTGTGTTTCTGTTTTAGGAGATAGATCTGGATGTGAGAAAGCCACCACCACCACCACACCTTCGAGATGCATAAAATGGGCCAACAGTTCAATGTAAGTACTGAAACTACTGGGGTCGTGTCTAGCATAAATGTAACAGAAAATATATAAAAGCTGCACTGGAAACAAATATCTCTAGGGCTTAAATCAAAACAAACGCCTATATTATTGGTTTTTAAATTAAATAATATGTTAATTCTTCAAAATACTTTACATTTTTTCCTTTATACGCATCAACACTAATAGTATTTTGTAGCAAACATCGAATTGCAATTTCTAACATTTTATTATTTTATCTAAAACAGGGAATTATACCATCAAATTCCATCATGGGGAAATATACCATCAAATGCCATCATGAGGAATTATACCATCAAATACCATCATGATGAAGCAGACTGGACCCCAAATAAACATCATACTGTTGTACCCCAAACTGTTATACCTCTTGTACTATACATTCTTTACATCAGGGCTGGGGAATTGTTACTGGGCCCACCACTCTAGGGGGCCCGGGCGACCCCCGTGATCACTTCTGCAGGGGCACACTGCTTACCTGTGCAAGCAACGTCTCTTGTACCGCCCTGCTGCATTCCTGCTTCCCCTGGGAGATAAATGAGAAGAGAAGCAGTGACCCCTACGGAAGTATGCCAACAGCACAGAGAGATCTCCAATTCTGGGGGTGGAGGAGGGTGTATTAATGAGTATGTGTTATTGAGTGAATTAATATAGGAATGAAGGAATATTTCTGAATGAGTATATGTGAATGAGTATCTGTGGATGAGTATCTGTGGATAAGGGAATTAATCAGTATGTGAATGAGGGAATATTTGTGAATGAGTATCTGTGGATGTGGGAATGAATTAATATTTGTGTATGAGTAAATGAATGTGCGTATGATAGCATGGATGTGTAAGTGGGGGAGGGGGAGCATGGCACAGGGAGGCTGTTTGAGGCAAGGATGGCAAGTCCTATGCTTCCAGTCTGGGTGCTAGACAGGTCCTGTGTTTGCAATATGGGTGCCAGGGCTGACATAATACTAAAGAGGGCCTAGCTTGGTGGCATAAGTACACAACGTAAGGCTGGCTGGCGAAATATGCAAGGGTCTGGGGGCATTAATACACAAGGGGGTTCGGGCTGGGGACATCATAAAAATCATTACTAAAGGGGGGCTGGATGGTGGGATAAATATACAATGTGGGGCTGGCTGGAGGCAATACACAAGGGTGTGGGGGCAATGGGGCATTAATGGGGCATTAATTCACAAGGGGTGCTGGCTGGGGGTATCACATAAACCAATACTAAAGGGAGGGCTGTCTGGTGCGATAAATATACAATGTGGGGCTTTGTATTTTGTATTGATGTTATAAATGTCAAAATGGCCCTTGGAAGGAAAAAGGTTCCCCACCCCTGTTTTACATGTATGTGTTTGTTTGTATATATATATACAGATATATATTGTAAATGGGTTAAGCTGTATTATTCCAGTAGACACGATGTAAAAAAACAGTATTGCAGAGTATGCGGTGATACCTTTTTTATTGGACTAACATAATATG
Organism: Spea bombifrons; assembly: GCF_027358695.1. Classification (NCBI taxonomy): domain Eukaryota; kingdom Metazoa; phylum Chordata; class Amphibia; order Anura; family Pelobatidae; genus Spea; species Spea bombifrons. The sequence goes on along the minus strand of NC_071095.1, from coordinate 1,472,322 downwards.
TAACAGGTGTACTTCATTGGTTGATGGCAGAGGAGGCCCCTGCAGGCGACCAATATGCTCACTTGCACGGCCCTTTAACTCCTGATGGGCAACTTGGCCAGCAGAGACCACTGGTCTCCCCGCTCCAACAGTTAAAAGTCCATACGAAGGACCAATAAAGTTGCTTGTACGGACCTTTAACTGTTGGAGCAGGGAGACCAGTGGTCTCTGCAGGCCAAGTTGTGGTAGCAGGATTTTAAAAGTCGGTACGAGCTACTCTATTGGTCGCCAGCAGGGGGCTCGTCTGCCATCAACCAATGAAGTACAGGTATACTTCATTGGTTGATGGCAGAGGAGGCCCCTGCAGGCGACCAATAGAGTTGCTTGTGCGGAGATTAAAAATCCTGGCGCCAAGTCTGCTGCGTAGCCTGTACCGCGTTAACCCCGTATTAACCCCTTCTACAAAAAAACGGCAAACACGTAGAATGTACACGAATATTTGCCCGAACCGAAAACAGGAAGGGGCGAAAATTCGCGGAATAAGAATTTTTTTTTCCCCCAACAGAGACGAAGACGAACACGAAGACTCTGACCGTGGTCCTCAATTTATATCTCGTTTCTGGAGAAGCTTATGCACTCATCTCGGCATAGCTACGCACCTCTCCTCTGCGTATCATCCTCAATCCAATGGTCAAACCGAAAGAACCAACCAGGTGCTTAAACACTACCTTCATTCTTATGTCTCCGAAGATCACTCCAATTGGTCCCAGTTGCTTCATTTGGCCGAATTCTCATATAACAATTCATTTCATGAATCCCTACAGAATTCTCCGTTCTTTATCTCATATGGATTTAACCCTTCCATGTGGCCCTCTGCTCAGACACCATCTGATTTACCTGAAGCAGACGCTTTTGCACGAGACATTGTCACTAGATGGCAGACTACTCGAGGACTTCTCGCGGCTGCCAAACAGAAACAACAGAAGGCGGCTAATCTGCATCTCTCTCCTGCTCCATGTCTCCAGCCTGGTGATAAAGTGTGGCTTTCTACCAAGAATTTACATTTACGCCAGAATTCTAGAACTCTAGGTCCCAAATACATAGGTCCCTACACGGTTTGCTCTAGGATCAATGCAGTATCGTACAAGCTGGACCTACCTGTGTCCATGAAGATATCTGATTCTTTTCACGTTTCCGAGCTTAAGCCGGCAGTTACCAATAGATTCTCAGATCCGTTTTGTATTCCCAAGGCCGTGGCGATTCAGAGCCAGGAGGAGTATGCGGTTCGTCGGATCGTTGATTCTCGCATTCGGAAGGGTCAGTTACAATATCTCATTGGTTGGAAAGGTTATGGTCCAGAGGAGAGATCCTGGGAACCTGTCTCCAATATCCATGCGCCGGCCAGGATTCGTGACTTTCATTTGCGCTGGCCTTCCAAGCCTGGTCCTGGGCGCTCGGAGCGCGCCCTTGTGGCGGGGGATGGTGTAACAGCTAACAACTTACCTGCAGCTGCTACAGCCATAGCAGCCTCCCGCAGACACTGCCGGACGAGACTCTCACGCATGCGCACGCCACTACTAAGATAGCCGGACATTTTCTCTGTTTATTTATGCTATTAGTTTGAGGCGGGGTTATCTGCCTGGGGCTATTTGAGGGCTCCTTAGCTGTCCACTCACTGCCTGTCAAAGAGTTTCATGCTTTGTTTCTCTGGGCTCAGTTGCGGTTTTGTGTTTGCTCCAGTTCTGACTCCGGCTTTGTACCACGGTTATCTTGACTTCTCCAACCCTTGACCTCGGCTTCGTCTCTCGGCTATCCTGACTTCTCCAATCCTTGACCTCGGCTTCGTCTCATGTTTATCCGAACTTCTCCAGTACCATTTCGCCTGCCTCTGGTTCGTGCACGGGTTCTGCACTGTGGATCCTCGGCTACTGACCCTGACTATCTTCAGCCGTTACATCTTCGGCCGTTACAGCTTCCTTGGCGGCGAAGACTTGGACGGCTTACAGTAAAGTTTGGGATGCTTGGGATCAGCAAGTGGCCCGTGGTCGGTGACTTGTTTTCGTGTTCGGGTCAGATGGAGGCTTTGCTTTGGTTTATTTTCCATTTGTTTTCCTCTGGGGTGTCGGCTTCGGTTATATAGATAAGAATATGGCTGCGCTCAGGGCCGGCCTTAGGGGTGTGCGACCTGTGCGACCGCACAGGGCGCCATGGTAGCAGGGGTGCCTGCCCGGGACTTAACTTAAAACATCGTTTTTTTTTTAAACTTTATTTAACATCATTCATGTTAAATAAAGTTTTTTAAAAAACAATGCTTTAATCTAAGTCCCGGGCAGGGGCGCCGAGCGGTTGCTCGTGAAGTTTTCAGCAACTGCTCGGCGCCCCTTACTCTCCGTGACTCCGTCGCGGTGCCGGCATCTCATGTTGAGCACCAGACTATTCTGGTGCTCAACATGAAATGCCGGCACCGCGGCAGAGCAAGAAGACGGATGCCTCCCGCTCTCACCGCAGGACTCCGGCAACAAGGTAAGTGGGGGGGTGTAGTTTACCTGGCATTTGTTTTTCAGTTTATGAGGCCCGTCTATTTAAGGTTGCCTTTTTATTTGTGTTTTTTGGGGCGTTCAGGATTGGAGAGCTGGTGAGTGGTAATACAAAAGGGCAAGGGGGGTTGCGTTTTGAGGATGTGGTTGTGAGTGGGGACATGGTCTCGATTTAGTTGCGCAGGTCCAAGACGAATGTTTTGGGTAAGGGATGCGTGGTGGTTCTGTATCCGTTTGAAGGATCGCTGTTGTGCCCGGTTCAGGATGGAGTGGAATTTTTGGGTGGTCAGCCGTTTGTGTCAGGGGCCTTCTTTGTCCATGCGGATGGAACAGCGTTATCTCGTTTTCAGTTTTTACAGATTTTTCGTAAAGGGCTGCTTAGGCTTGGGTTGGATCCTCTGCATTTGGGAGCAGGACGCTTAGGTTTGGGCGATGCCTTGGTTAAGAGGATCGGGAGATGGGAGTCGGATTGTTTTCGTACGTATGTGCGCCCTGGGAATGTGGTCTGATGGGTGTGTCATTTTTTATGTTGAGTTTCTTGTATATTCTTTCTTTTCTTTCGTAGGTTTGGTGGCCTGGATTGTGGGCCAATCCTATGTGTTCTGGGCCAGACGGAGAGCTGCAGTTCGTCTTAATGGTCAGCGGCTGGGCTTTCCTGAGGACCGGATCAAGCTGCAGTGGTTTGGTTTTCAGGGTTTCAGTTGGATGTATGTGTGCTCAGAAGTTTGGGGGAGGTTGAATTCGGGGTTGCGACCGGATTTGGTGCTTTTTCATGCTGGGGTAAATGAGTTGGGTTTGGTGCCACAGAAGGATTTGGTTCGGTGGATGAAACAGGATCTTGATCGGTTGAGGAATTTGGTTCCTAGGGTTATGGTTATTTGGTCGGAGATAGTTCCTTGTCTTTGTTGAAAGCATGCATGCGATTATGCGGCCATTGCCAGATGTCGGGGTAAGGTTAATAGGTTGATGGCCAGCTTTGTTAAGAAGATGGGTGGTGTGGTGGTTAGGCATCGGGATTTGGAATCGTTGCTCCCGGGTTATTTTAGGACAGACGGGGTGCGTTTGACTGAAGTGGGTCTTGATTTGCTGAATTTAGGCTTTCAGGACAGTTTGGTTCGGGCCCTGTTTTTTCGGGGTGGCGAAGCTCAGACGGCTTGAGAGTTTGGAGAGTTTGAATGGGGGTTTTCATGGTAAAAGTTGTTGGTTGTTATGTTTTGTAGGTTTCGAGCTGGTCTGTGGCTCAGAATCTTGGGGTGTGGGGTATCTGGGTATACCCCTATTAAGGAGTTTGGCAAAGTAAATTATTGGCACTTTATTGTTATGTTTTTGGTTATTGTTAAATTATTATTTGGGGTCATTGTCATGGTGTGGGTGGTGTTGGGCTATTATTGTTACTATTGTATTTTGTATGACAATGACTTTTTGTAAATGATGTTTTTAAACTGTGGACTTATAAATAATTTTGACTGCAATTTTGGTGTCCGCGTCTTATTTTGGGGGGTTGGGTATTCTGGTGGGTTTTTTCCTAGAAGGCCCACGGATCGACTATGCGCCTGTCATCTCCCTGCTCTGCCACGGTGCGCGCTGCTTCACTGATAGCATGGATGTGTAAGTGGAGGAGGGGAGCATGGCACAGGTAGGCTGTTTGAGGCAAGGATGGCAAGTCCTATGCTTCCAGTCAGGTCCTGTGGATGAAATCTGGGTGCCAAGACACAATTCCCCACCCCTGATGTAAAGGATTCATAGTACAAGGCACATAACAGTTTGGGGAACAACAGTATAATGTTTATTTGGGGTCCAGTCTGCTTCATCATGATGGTATTTGATGGTATATTTAACCATAATGGTATTTGATGGTATATTTCATCATGATGGTATTTGATGGTATAATTCCCCATGATGGTAGTTGATGGTATAATTCCCCATGATGGAATTTGATGGTATAATTCCCTGTATTTGATAAAATAATAAAATGTTAGAAATTGCATTTTGATGTTTGCTACAAAATACTATTAGTGTTGATGCGTATAAAGAAAAAAAACATAAACTATTTTGTTAAGAAGAATTAACATATTATATAATTTAAAAACCAATAATATAGGCGTGTGTTTTGATTTAAGCCCTAGAGATATTTGTTTCCAGTGCAGCTTTTATATATTTTCTGTTACATTTATGCTAGACACGACCCCAGTAGTTTCAGTACTTACATTGAACTGTTGGCCCATTTTATGCATCTCGAAGGTGTGGTGGTGATGGTGGCTTTCTCACATCCAGATCTATCTCCTAAAACAGAAACACTAATATAAACCATGTATGAAGAATCCGGTATTTTCATGCTGCCTCTTTGTAGAATGACCAAGATTCTAGTAAATCATTTCATTACCTGTTCCTGTTCATGGTTGCGACACCCGCAGTCTGTTGCTTTCAATGACGTGTGCGTCGGGTAACTGGTGCAGAAGATGGAGCAGCAACTAAAGACCGATTTCCAGGAATAACAGGAAGAAAACCACTTCGAGGTTCCTCAGGACGTCTTCCTCCAGGGACAATGTTCTTCAGAGAGCCAGAAGAAACACCGGATGCTTTCTTGCATGTTGGGTCTTTTGAGAGGAAAAAATATTGTAGAATAAAAAGAATTTGTAATAGACACACTACACATACAAGTAAGCCAAATTCTGACTTCTAGTACACAAACATGTATAAGGAATTGCTACAAGTTCACACTGTAAATAAAGGGTTAAAAGGTACAAAAGTTTGTAAACCGAAATAAATCTCATAGGAATTTAGCTACAGCATACTTAGTGGAATCTAATCAATATTTAGTACATTTGTTGTCGAAAAAAAATACACTTTTCTTCTTTGATGTTATCTGTAAAATGTTTAACTGAATGCTCTGGAAAAATTCCTATAACTAGAGATGTCGCTGGTGCTTTTCAAACTATTAAATATCTTTTGGAACCCACTATGCAAAAGATATCAGCTTGGTCTTCTTGGACATCATTCATGTCCATCCAAAGCTGAGCTCATTAAACCAGGGATTTGTGGGGTATGTGGAAATTTCATTTTCATGACTCCACCATGTATTATGAAGGGAGAAACTCAGATAGTTTTGCTTGCAAGAAGGTTTCTACTGACCCTTCATAATGCTATTAGTAGGACAAGTTATTTTAGAAACGTATCTATGGATTATGCAGGGACGGCTCTTGAAAGCAGAAAAGTTATGCATTTTTGCATCAGTTTTGCTTTTTCCTATAGTAAGCAAGATGAATCTTAACGAAGACGTTTACTTAAATCAGTCTAGATTGCCCTGATGATAGATTAGAGTTAATTGCTTTGGGGGGAAAAGGGTTTAGCTTTTCAAGTATATTCTGGAGATTGTGTCCTCAAGAATGAACCCCAGTATGTAAGCTAATGGATATTACTCTCAAACTGAATATTTGTATAAATAAATGTTCTTACTCTGTGCAGCCTTGGTTCGGGCACCGGAGAGACTCCTCTGGCTGTCACGTGCCGGCTGTTTAACTGGCTCACTGACGGCAGCAGTTGCCCGGATGTTTTGCACCACTCTCTGGAGTATTTTTCTCCCCGCAGGATACTGGGAAGATGGAGGTGCTGCTCTTCCTGGCTGAAAGAGTCTGGGCAACTGTGACACATCCCTGTTGGAGTGATGGCTGGGAGCAGTGTGAGCTCTGGGAAATGATGCCGTGTGCCTCGATCTCAAATTAGGCAACGGGAGAACAGTTACAGTTTCTGTTTCCTGACACAGTACCGGTGGGCGGATAAAGCGTAGCTGTAAGAAAACAACAAGATCTGACTTATATTTCTCCTGAGGTGAGTTAAAAATAAATAAGTAAATGTCATGTGACTAGCACTATGTATATTAAATATGACACATTTTTATGATATAGGCACATTAATTAACACCGGTGCAGCTTAAACCAGTCCGTTAGTGAAAACTGGTCAATGTTTGTAATTGAAGAATCCTTTAAAATTGGATTACATTATACCTTCTGTTTTGGAAAATAAGTCCTGGCTTTAATTATAGTAACTCTCATTTAAGGTTGGTGTCTAGACAAAATGGACCAAATTGAGTTAAGATTTGGTTTGCATCTAATTTTCATGCAATTGTTTGCATTTTATGTAATTGTTGGTATATTTGGCCAACTACATTTCTCATGGTAGAAGCTAAAGATGGGCCTTTGGTGACAATAAACTAATAAGCTTGCTAAACACATCATTTATACACCGACTTTTCAATGTAAACATTTAACTGGTTCTGCTTAACTGTCCTTGTACATAGGAACATTACAGATTGCAAACACATGTTGATGTTCATACCTTTCTTTCCATGCTCCTAATGTAATTAGGAGGAGGAGGACAAGTTGGCCTCTTTGGTACGTGATATGTGGCAGGCTTCTCAGCCGCTGATTCTCGGACAGCATCATTATTCACACTTTTCTTGGGCTTTGGCTCTTCTATCAGACGAAGCTCTTCCATTTGCTTCCTGCAAGCAAAAAATCAAGATTGTTATGATAAAAAAGCTGATGGAAATGAAAAAAATTTGCCCAAGAATATAGAATAATGAAGAGAATAGTTTCTTGGGTTTCCTTATTTGCCGGGTCCTGAATAATCATTATGGCCTCAAATAATTGGTCACACAAAACCTTTCACATTGTTCAAGATGGATAATGAGCAATATACGGCAGACTCTATATAAACTTTTTATGCTTAAGATCTTACGATGTGCAGACCCACCATGCTATGAGGCTAGGCAAAGTCCTCTGTGGTGTAAATGGGCAGGTTGGAGAAGTTCTGCCTTTCAACTGACCCATTGAGCATTGGATAGATCACCAGTTACTTGGGAAAATGGTTACAGGTATGGATAAGAGTTCTACCATAATTTGGTGGTTTTGCATTTCACATTGAAGCCGCTGTAACCAAGATGTAAATGTAGGCACTGTATTTGTAATAATAACTGACCTGACACACTCCGCTCTTGCTTTGGAAGTTGCGGTTTGCATGTACAGTAAGCCCCTGGGTATGAAGAATTTCCCGTACTGCCCAGGTTTGTGACTTGGGTAGATCCGTCGGTAGCCTCCAAGGTGACTGTCCTCATACTTTTCTACCTGCTCCAGCCAAGCAGTCTGGGTGTTTAACTGTTCCTGTAGCCTAGTTTAAAAAAAACATTAGTATTGTTATTATTATGATTATTATTATGATTATTACTTATTTTGGTACATTTTGGAAGTTGTGTGCACAGTTATATATATATATATATTACTCCCTAGAAAGTATGGTAACGATAAAACTTTGCTTCTGCAATGTTTATTCTTATGTAATATGGAATGACTTCAAACTAACCTTGCTTCCATCGAGAGCTTGGATTGTATTAAATGATCTTCCACTCTGCGCTCTTCCTTAATAACTTTCCTGGTGTCGCAGGCACGGAGTCTGATCATATTAAGGGTATCCTGCAAAACGGCGTCCTTGACCTCCTGATCTAACCGTGAGTCTGTGGTAAAACTTGGGGAGTGATTCACCTGCACAAGCATAGAAAATACTGATGAGCTTCAAACTAGTTATTGAATTAAAGTTTGTCCTATGAAAAAATGTGCTCTATAGGAATGGTTGCATGGTTTAAGAGTTTAGAATCCAACTAAAACAAACTTCCAGTGCACAGTTTACATGCATATATATATATATATACACATGACGGGGTGACAGCACTCTACAACATAAACTGGTGCAGATCACCCTACTGTGTGACCAAAGTCCTTAGCACGGTCCGTTCAGCCCAATCAGTGTTGGTTGGGTGTCCAGAGCAGATGATCAAACTCAGATAACAAGGAACCTTGGAATAAAAAAGGTTACATATAGAGAGGCATTAACACCCATTACAGGATAAGACTGGAAGAAATGCAGAAATCTTAATATCTGATCCATTTTCTATTGCATGACATAAGCATGATGTTATGAACTGACACCGGTTTCATGATGTATGTGATTTACTTGTCCGCAGACACTCTGGACACAAATGTAAAAATCTGCAAAAGCCTCTACAGGATTGAAAATCCATTTTTCTGCCATTTTCAGTTTTTTCTACCTCTATACTTTATTTTTTATCAGATTTTATTTTCTATATATGATTATGGGTTTATTCCTAGACCTTCATACATTAATACATATTCCATGTGAACATGTCAACTGTTACCTCTAGGAGCCATGGCTTCAACTCTTGGTCCAGAATGATGTCAAACCCAAGGATCGTGAAGCAGTTGGTACCAGCAGCTTTGAATGGGAAGCAAGTCTGATTCCTATGCTTCAAGATCGGTTGAATGGAAATCAGGGTCTTGATAATGACATCATCGATCTCACTCCATAGTTTTACTGCATCGTATCCATGATTTTCCAGCCAACCTCTCAGTGTTGAAAGTTTCCTGATGAGGTAAAAAAACATATATCAGAATAGAACTATATTTATGTATAAAAGAAAAAGTATTTCTATTGGTTGCACTTACACACCTTTTACTTCCTTTTATATCATCTCTGATGAAATTCTCACTGAGCTTGTTGATTGAATAGTTAGTTAGATGCATACAGATGTTATTCTAGAAAAAAGAAGAAATATTGATATCTTTACATTGTCATTCCTGGGAATTCTAAAGGGTTGACCCAGAATCTCCTGCTTGCCTGGGTCTCTTGTCTCGTTCTCTAGGTAGGGTATGGGTGTTTAGCCACCCCACCTCCTGGTCACTTAACCTCCTACTCCATGCAGATTCAAGATTGTCGAAGGCTAGCTGAACTCCGGTGTGTAGCTAGCGGCACCCAATCTGCAGCTAGCCATGCCCCATGCACGACAAGTCCTGCCTTAACACATGACTAGCATTGTCCCCTCAAGAATCTACTCCTACTATCAAGTTCCCAGATATGTATACAGCACATAAAAAAAAATTTTTTATCTTCATTTAATGTTCCCATTTTTATGCTATTTAGAATCATATTTTTATATAATATATTTTCTCTATCTGCCAGGGTGCTTCATTTCTCATTGTTTGTTTTACAATCAGTAGGCATTATAGTTTCCATTAAAGATGCTTACCAGGTTTTTGCAGTTGGGTTTGGTGTAGCTGGTGGTCGCAAACCGCACAATGCCCTCGTTATAGATGAAAATGCGCAGAGGGTCACAAGAAGTGACAAGGACATAGAGCCGAAGATCAAACTTAAATCCATCAATCAGGAATGGCTGTGCGGATAAATCACATATATATAAATTAGAATAATTCATGAAGTGCAGACAAGAACCATCAGATGTCTATAGAACTTTATATTGATCTCAGTACAGATACCAATACAACATTTCCTGCTACATCTGAGTACTTACATAGAAGTGCTTTCGGTTACTATTTCATATTTCCCTATTTCTATATATACAGCATACTACATAAACATTACAATTGAATGTTTTGAGCACTTAATATGTCTGTTCAGTTATAATGTAAGCATAGAATTCTATAATATTCCACATTTTATTACCTTTTCGAGATACTGCTGACAGATCATGTGTTTTCCAGGCTTGATGTCATCCGCATTGTACGTCAAGAAAATACCTTGGCCTTGGCAGCCCTTGCCTGGCTTACAGATATAGGTCTCTCCTTTTCTTCTGCGACTATATGCCTGGAAATCCTTATAGCTATGGGACAAACAATTATAATTAGAAATTAAGAACAGGCTGTATAAGTGATGACACGCAATGGAGAACAATAAAAGCAAAAAAAAAAAAAACATCTGAAGTCCAATATAATAATTATTTCCCATATTTAATGCATATTTAATGTTAACGGCTTCAATATTATGTACATTTTATTCAAGAATATACAGGATTTCTGGAGAAAAGTTTACCCTTTTCAAATGATTGTGTTTTTTCTAATAAAGTCTGCCTTGTATTCTGAATATAAAATATATAAAATAGCTTTCGCATTGCAACTGGTATGTTTTACTACTGAGTAGTTGCTATATAGAGAAGACGCAACCTATTATTATACTTTCTACAGACTTCATATTCATTACTTAGAGACTTACTCAGCAGGTAGACTCCACGTCCGTGGGAAGATGTTGTATTCCTCTGGGAAAAGCTTGAACAATCGGTTCATGTTCCGGGCCAGTGAGTCTTTCCTGCAGATCTCGCTCATTCCTGGGAAGTGGTTCATTATCTGTAAGTAGAAATGTATAGAATTACACAAATGATGGTAAAAAAGGCTGCTCAAGTTAAAATTCATCATTTTATACAAATAGGGCTCTATTCAGCGAGCTAAAAAATAAATTTAGTTATGACCTTTGTCTTATCCCACTCATACAGTTACAGGAACTATAATGTTCTGAAACCCCAATGATTTAATCTACACCCCCTAACAGAAATCTGGTTTTAACCTGAAATTGTTTCATGTCCATGATCCGATTCTGTGCCATATAACTATCTGACCAGAATACTGTCCAATCCTCATCATCTCCGACCTCCTTAAATCCACAATGTTGGACAGCCCGACGCACTGGAATAAAACAAAAAGCAAAACTTACACACATGTGCTAGTGTTTTCATTCATTTGTCATATGATGGCATTTCTCACGTGGAATAAATATAAGTGAAAGCGTTATTTTACATTTATAGAATAATGAGATAATACAGCGAAGTTTATTAATTCTTCCTAACGACTGGATGTATAAATCCGAGAAACCAATTTTATGAATACAGAACATAGAAAGGTTTCTCTAAAATATTTGTATGGGCAAAATATCTATGATGTAAGAAGTGTAAGAATATATTGTTTCTGTGCATGTTGCAGATCTCTGATATGAAGTTACAAAAACATTAATCTATCAAACAGTAATTGATCACTAAAGATCATACTTATTACTTACCACTCTCGTATCTGCACTTGGTCAGATTTATGGCAATTGGTCTGAAAACAAGAAATGAAAATACGTCAGTCACCCCGGCTTTAACATACATGAAAACATCATAAAATGCAGATAAAGTTTACAATGTTCAAAAAAATGACATATTACATAAAATATGCAATAGTTTGGGAAACTATAAGCTCATATCTATATACTTTAATAAATGTACAGGATGAAGATGATGATGACACTAGATTTCTCCAGCATTGCGATCAAAGTCAAGCGCACATTATCAGAAGTAGGGAAAATACATTATTTATACACTCAGAAGTTTCAGGTTCCTATATATATATATATATATGTTTGAAGAAAAGGCATTGCTGATTAATGATTACAGCAGATCATACAGAATATTACAAAGAAATCACAAACCTTAATTTGTCCTTTTCAGGTTGATCATCCGCAAGTTCTTTGTAAATGCGGTCCAGCACTTCCCGGTATTTATGTTCACTGTCAAAAGTCAGAGAGCCCTCTGCAATTCCAGTGATTTCCGGAAGTGAATCATCCGGCGCTTGCTTCTCACCCTTTTCATCTTCACGGTTATCAGACCGGCCAGGTAGATCCGAATAAATCTTCATTTTACCTGCCATCACTGAAGCTGGGAAACCAAGATGACACCAAGAACATTAGAATCATTAAAACTACAATAACTATAATATTGCATAATATTAGACTTGTGCATTCGTTTCCATACAAATGCGTTTTCATGCGAATGCAACATTGGGCAAATGAAAATTGGCCGTAATTTTAACTAAAAAAAAAAAGTTTCTCTAAATCCTTTAAAATCCAAAAACATCCGAGCTGCTGTAAATCTCATCCCATGAATTGCACCTGGACCCGCGTTGCACCTATAGGTCTTGATTTAATAATTGAATATTATAAATATCCCTCAAGATTGTAAGCTTGCGAGCCGGGCTCTCTCCACCTAATGTATCGGTTTGTCTTAGTCTGTCAATTCTTGTCTCGTCAGACCCCTTGAATGTATTGTATCAAGCGCTGCATAAACTGCTGGCGCTATATAAATAAAAGATAATAATAATAATAATAATAATAATAAATATGTGCAGGGATATTTCTCTACCAAAAACATTATACAGAGAGATTCCCAGCTGCTGCTTCATGTTAAAGTTACTTTGTTACATGTGAAGCAGCTCGGATGTTTCTTCTGGGCGTTTATTTCTTTGCAACCAGACAGACGAATGGGATTTCCAAAAACAAAAATATTGGACAAATTTTGTCCGTTCCGGAGACGGACATATTTCACAGAATACGAAGACATAGTTTCTACTGAAAACTAACACAAAATAAACATAATATACATAAAATTGCTTTAGGTTTACTCCCTTGTGACCAATGATGTACGTCATGAAAAGATGGTAGCACAGGACTCATGATGTACCTGGTACATAACCGGTTAAATCGCTCCCACATCACCGAGATCAACAAGAACATGGGGGGGGGACACTGCTGCTGATGGCTCCCCGATCAGAGCCGTCAATCAATGGCAGATCTTCCATGCTACAGCCAATCACATGCATGGAAAAAGTCAAAAGACAAAGGTGATGCTTGCAAGCATTGCCTTTGTCTCGGCTATTTAATTTTTTTTTTTATTTTGTATGGTTAGTATGGTACTTAGTAGGGAATGTTTTAGATATGGAAAGGAAGGTGTTAAAAAAAAAATGAAACAGGAATCTAGGGTGATTTGTAAATTAGGGATATGTTAAGCAATAAAATGTTTGGTAATTGTTCATTTTATATATCTTTAAAACTTTATTTCATAAAGAAATTGCTTCACATATATGAATATGAATTTTGAGAAAATCCCTACTTGTCCAAAAAAAATGTATATTATTCATGTGCGTACACGAACTGAGAAATGGGAACATAGCTGTTTAAGTCGTGTAGTGATTTTGGTGTTTTAATCCATTAGTAAAATGAAACAAAAATCCCTAACATACCTGTTACAATGAGATGAGGAGTGGATGCGCAACAGATGAGTAATAGCAATAGTCCTGCAGTATAACAACTACAGGGAGTTGCTACAAAAGATTGGCTTGTAAGCTAGAATTTCTGTGTTTATAACTCAGAATAAGTCAGTTTGTCCAAATGTGACCTACTATCGCTACTCTCAGTAATAGAGTGATTGTCTGGGCTTGTGATCCCCTAATGCATACACTTAGAATGTGTGACATCACAAAGCTATGACACAACAATTGACCTGTGACCATGGAGATGATGCACCACCATGCCAAAACTGTAGTGGGAAATGGGTGTGTCACAGTGACATCATAAACCTATCAATGATGTAAACAGTCATGTGGAATTCAATAGCCTTGCAAAGTAGCAGTTATGCTGGACTGCTAAGCTTTCTTTTTAATGCAATAAAAAGGTATTAATGATAAAAGTTTTAGTTTACTTGTTTCATATCAGTCCCTGTGTGCTTCTGTCCTATTTGTTTTCCACCTTGTTTATGAGCACAGAACACAATTCATTTTGGTGAAATAACTACAGTTTCAACAATAAACTACAAACGGTATATTATACTAAAACAAGAAAATGTTTATTTAACATGTAAATTATAGTAGTACATAATAATATAAGTATTTAGAGGATTTATATAGTTATATTTATATAGTTGGGGAAAATGTCTAAGTAGAACAGCAGCTTTAATTTAGAGAAATCAGGAAGATGCATTATGCATTATTCCCCCAGATATAGAGATATGCCTTATATCCCCTGATATTCCACTGTGCCCCCCTGACATGCCTTATAACCTCCTATATGCCACTCTGACCCCAGATATGCCCCTCTGCCCCCCAAATATGCCTTTTACCCCTTATATGGTCATGTCACACTGGTGCTCCATCATAGAAGCCCCAGTAGAGGACAGTAGTGGAGGATGTCTGCGCGCATCGCACAGACACCCGCCGGCTGTCAGAGAGGAGGATCCGGGTCCCCTGCAGCGCTGTATTATTATCCAACCACTCATTAAGGTCTGATTATAAGACGAAGTGTATTTTTCAGAGCATTTGCTCTGAAAAAACCCTAATTTTATATTCCATAAAATCGATTCAACATTTTTTTCTCTCACGCAGTATAATTTACCCGTTTATATATATATTTATGACAATAATATTGTGTTGTTCTTGGGTACCAATTTGCCTTTTTATAAGTTTTCTTCCACCCATCCTGGATTTATAGGATCTTAACCCTGCGTGGCCAATGCAGCCTTTCTTGGATATTGTACCCTGTGCATGGCTGTTAAACACACAGTGGCGGCAGAGTGCGATAGAGACGCTTTTATAAAGAAGAAAACGCTTTAAACATATTAAGAGAAAAACGGATTTTAATTTCATTTCCAAGTGCATTCCATGTTATGTGCATTTACATATCCGTGAGCAATTCTAATATGAAACGTGGCTGTTGCTTTATTATTATATATTATATTCTCGTATACAGTACACATTGTGCAAGTGTCAGTCACCGAGCGGGCGCCAGAGACAGACAGACACACCGAGCAGAGACAGACAGGCAGACAGACAAGCAGACACACCGAGCGGACGCCACAGACAGACGGACACACACACCGGGCAGACGCCAGTGACAGCCAGAGACACACTGAGCGGACGCCAGAGACACATCCCCCCTCCCGAACGGACACCGGCGCGCATCAGTTCAATGCATTTCCACTCATTTCAGTCTCCAGTTTCCGGCAGTACTTTGTACCATGTGATCAGTCACATGATCTGACAACCTCTTTAGAGTCCTACTGGGTAGGAACTAGCAGCTGTTTGGGCTTTGTAGGCGTCAATGCTGGCACAGTGAGGAAGCGGGCACCTGAGGGGTTTGGCCTGTCATGGCGGACCCGAGGGGAATGTTTTTGCGGGAGCTGGAGCGCAGTGATGGGACGGTTCTGGCGATTCAGCAGCTGAGCTCCGGAGACGTAGGCTGCGTGGTGTGGGACGCCGCTATCGTACTATCCAAGTTCCTGGAGGGCGAGGAGTTTGTGGGCCCTGGATTCCATAAGCTGAGGGGGAGATCGGTTCTGGAGCTGGGGTCTGGCACCGGCATTGTAGGGATCATGGCGGCAACCCTCGGGTAAGTGGCAGATCTGGTGCCACACAATGTAAATAAATGACTGATATATTCTTTATGAGGAGAGTAATAAATCTCATTTATAATTTTATAACCCTTTTAGAAATATGAATGAAACCAAGTTATGTTTTTTCATTAACTTGGCATAATCAATACATAGAATATATAGGTGCCTGTGTGTACGTGGATATACATTTATAGATTCATTCAGTACATAAAAAATATGGCCTGCTCCCTTATAAAACACTACAGCATGACTTCCAACGCATACCTACCAAGTGTCCCGAAATTCCTGCTTCCCTCTTTCCTCACGGATGCTCCTGTTTTGTATGTACTCAGAATATCGGACGCTGCTGGCCCATTTCCCACCCGCCATGATAATATTCTAAAAGCAGATTTTTTTTCCTTTTAGCTCCAAAATATCCATTGATGATTCTATGCTTTTGATCTTTTACTTGGCACGACTATTCTTTCATTCTAAGTACAATTTATTTTCTGTACAGGGCAGATGTCACGTTGACGGATCTTGAAGACTTGAAGGACTTGATGAACGTGAACATTGAAAGCAACAAGGATCTAATCACCGGTAGCTGCCGAGCGAAGGTACTAAAATGGTTTGTATATCTCGGCTTGGTGGCAATAGGTTCTCTTTACTAGGATATGATTCGCCTTTAAATAATTAATCATGTTGTTAATACTTGGGGATATGTTTTCTTTTTCAGGGGTGAGGATGTCACAGAGTTCCTGCCTTCACCTAACTACATTTTGATGGCGGACTGCATATACTATGAAGAGGTGCGGGTGCTTCCGTATTTATTACATGGCTCAAAAGAGATCTTGTCTAAAATGGAAATGTGATGGCAGATATGTTCCATTTAGCCCATCTAATCTGCTGGGGTTTTTTTTGGGGGGGGGCCCCTCCTGGTGTTAAAGACTCAATTCTTGATCTTGGTTTTGGGTAGTCCTATACCTATGGGACTCATGTTTAAATGTTCTTACTGCATTAACCTGCTGCAATCAGGCTGGTTCAGGTATTAGAATAGTGTGTATCATATGTGCCCACCTTGGTGCTGTGACACCCCTGAATGTTATTTGCTAAATGTTTATTATGTCCGTCCTGTGAGTAGTTCCCTCATTAGGGTAATGTATAAAATCTGTATATGTATTGTAAGGGCCACTGGGCGGTATGCTAGGGGAGTAGGGATAAAGACATAAGTCTTGGACTTAACTCTGTCTCACCAATGGACCAATCAATTGGTCCATTGGTGAGATAGACTTAAGTCAAAGACTTACATCAATTTTATTTCATGATCTCACCAGGTATATTGAAATACTGTCATTATCGACACATGTAAACCTGTTTATTTTTTGTTATTAATACAGTCCTTGTGTCCGCTGCTGAAGACCCTTAAAGATCTCTGTAGCCTGGAGACTTGTATCCTGTGCTGTTACGAACAAAGAACCACTGGGAAAAACCCTGAAATTGAAAGAAGATTTTTTGAGGTGAGATCATAGAGCCCCCCTTGATAGGTTTAAATATTTCTGCTTCTGCAGATTGTTAAACACATTTTTGTTGCTAGTATCAGTTTATCCGTCCTTGGTCTGTCGTTTTTGTCTGGTCTACTAAACAAACAGCCTGTTCCTCTATAATACTGCCCGTGGTAAACGTTAGAATGGCTCTGTCTCAATCACTCAGCTCTGGAGCTCTGACTAATATAGCCTGTGGGAAAAAAGGATTCCATTATCGTGGCTCTAAGAGTCAGCTCAGTGTGTTGCTTGAGCAGGGAAAGTCACCCTAAATATCACATGACTGGCAATGTCGGTCTGCAGATAAAACGGGGTATAATGGGACAATATTAGATAAAACCAATATTTTTGTGTACAGGTCTTTGTGTTATGGTACTGCAGGCAGACAACCTGTGTCTCTTGTTCTGATCCCAAAGATCTTCTGCATCCCTTTCACTACTTTTTCATGAGCTGCTCAAATGAATGTTTCGTACCCAGAACCCTTGTGAATAGTATTTCTTGAACTATGAGAACAATTCACCTGCGGTGTGATTTAGTGAACCTCGTCTTTACATAATCCTTAGTTTCAATTGTAGCTTCTGAGGGGGATTATGGAACATGGTGGGAGTACACAGGCATCTGTTCAGAAGTAAAAAGTGCTTTAGGAAGCATAAGTGAGGCACTTCAGGCTTGTTTTTATTTACACAGAGCAGCCACGGTTATCTTAGTTGTGTTTTTCCAAGTCCAACGGAACTATACAGCTCTCCGTTATTTCCGTGTTCATGTAAGCAGCAGTCATGTTAGTATTGGCCTGTAGTTGCCTAGTATGGGTTGTAGCATGGATCAGTGCTGATCATGGGGAGAATGCATAGAGAGCTCATGAACATCTTCTCCCAAAGCCTATATGTTCTTGAGCTGGTAACTGCTGGTTCTGCCTTGCTGACCTGAGGAGGTAGCCACCAGAGAGGGGCATATGAGCAAGAGTTGGAAGTCCCTTTGGTTTCTGTGTTAATTGAGTGACATTTAGCAATTTACCCCAGATTTCCTCTTCTAAATATATCCTATATATCATATTTCCTCAATTTCTTTTTAGCTGCTGGGGGTTGACTTTGAGTTTGAAGAAGTACCTTTGGAGAAACACGATGCAGAGTACCAGAGTGAAGACATTCATATCCTGAGAGTTTATAAGAAAAAATAGGTATCACTATCCACAATCTGCCTCATATTTACACATTTCACAGGAAAGATAATTACCTCTTAGAAATAGAGTACTTTCCGAATGGCTTTTGGTGCGCTGGTGTGTGTGCTCTGGTTTGATGCATACATTGTCAGCCATGCCTGCGTATTGCACTGTTCAGAATCTGCTCTAGTTTCTAACTGCACTACGAGAAACAAAATATATGATTCAAATAAAATCCTTGGATTTTTAGAAGGGTAACACGGAAACAATTCTGTTTGGATACAGGCCCCAGCCGCGTGGCCAGCTTTGACTGCTTGCCACCATTAAGCACAAGCTGCAGCAGATCCAGATGCCTCCAACCTGGTCACAGCCATTCACCGGTTTTATGGCGATGGAGAAAATGTGACGTCCAGGACCAGCGAGCGAAGCCCTGGAAAACGGTGCTGCTAGACAAGGAGCAAACTGGCACCGACTCTATTGCTGGAAAATAATCTGTGGATTAAGGCTGGATCGCTTATTCAGTTAATGAATGTGCTGTAACCAGCAAATGTGTAAATTAAAATGTTATTCAAACTTTTTTATTCCCAGTTAAGTTCAAAAGGTTCATTTTTTTTTTTTTTTTATTTTGCAATATAAAACGGTGAGATCAATAACGGCCGCCTTCTGTTCCCTTGCAAGCACGCTGTGTTTCGGAAATAAAACGGATTCTCTTTCAATAAATTGGTTCTTGTCATTAAGAGTATTGGGTTCTGAAACCTAGCTACGACCACTGAACACCATTTGTTTTGCCTTAAAGCAGAGTCTTTAGTTTGCCTTTTTTTTTTTTTTTTTTTTTTTTTAGGGTCTACTCACTAAATGGAGAATGGTTTCAGCACCCAGGCATCGCTATATATTATAAGGCGTCATCCTCCTGTGAACTTCTGCTGCAGGGAGACCTTGGCTGCCCCTGTATAATATTTTCTCCGTCTTACCCATTGAATTATACATTTTTCAGGGTCAGCTCACACATCTTTTTGGAGAAATTTGCTAGGGATGGCCCCTTATAATGGATAGTAAAATGTGCAACTTTCCTACAAGCCCTCCTGACAACACTCAATTTACTCTAAAATCTTCTATAATACTATCTTTCCCAAACTTTAGAGATTGTGTCAGACATGATTTCATGAAAATTAGTTCCGAATTAAGCATGCGTATTATGTGACATTTTAGAGTAATCTTGAACGGCCACCAGTGCTGAAATTTGCTGCAACACGATTGCAATGGTTCACTGGAACGCCCGTCGGGCAGAATGTTATGTATGGATCCATCGCCGTTATCTGTAGTTAAAAGGTGCGCGTTTCTACGGTGAATTTTGGAGAATGGTGGTCAGATACCTCTGTGTTCATTGATTTCACTTCCTGGTAATAAGGTCAGTTGGAGGAAGGCAGGTGGCGATTCTTTGCTTCCCAAGAGATTCTTGGCAGTTGCTGTCGAAACCATTGACCTTCATGTGATCTTTAGATCTTTGTACTGAACTCAGATGAAAGGTGTTTTTCCCCCTTCAAGTCCGCTGTAAGCAACTCTGTGATCAGGGAACCGTGGACATTGTAAGTACTTTGATATGTATTCGTTAAATAAAGGAGAAGAGGACACTTGTCTTTAGGGCTGCATTGCATCGCCCTCTCCGCTGTCATTCTGTATGTTGGTGTTGGGGGTCTTTTTAGAACCCCTCTAACTCTTGTGCATGCTGGAGAAGAGGTAATGTAAATAGAACATGTCATTTACATGACCAGGTTCTTAATATACACAGCACAGTCAGCAGCTATAAAGTGATCTTATCCCCTTGGGGTTATCATTGGGGAGGAAGGAAAGGGTGTGCACTGGTGTTAACATGGAACTCTTACCTACTTTTATCGGGGTCACGTGATCCTGAGGCTGCTTGCATGGTGTGTGAACAGCTTGAGAGAAAGCTGCTGGAGAGGTAAGCAGGGTGGGCGGGAGGTGTGATGTGTATACAGAGGCGTATCTACTGAAAATAGCACCTATGGCAAGCACTGAAATTGTGCCCCTGTTTAAATATCTAAAACCCATTTACTAGCCCCTGCTGCCTATATATATATTAGACCCTGCTGCCGATAGCAGGTATAGATCAACACACAAACCCAGATCAATTGAAATTCACTTGTGATCTCAGCACTGAAGGTATATACCGTATTTGCTCGATTATAAGACGACCCCGATTATAAGACGACCCCCCAAAATCAAAATATTAATTTAGGAAAAAAACAAAAAGCCTGAATATAAGACTACCCTATAGGGAAAAAGTTTTACCAGTAAATATTAATTAATGTAAATTATTTTCATGTTTAATAAAAGCTATGATTGAGAAAAATATATTTTTTAAATTTCCTTTTATTTGCCAACCTGCCCCCCCCAGTTATGCCACTCTGCCCCCAGAAATGCTTTATACCCCCCTATTTGCCACTCTGCCCCATGATATGCCTTATACCCCTGTATGCCACTCTGGCATATAGGGGGTTAAAAGGCATATCATGGGGCTGAGTGGCATATAGGGGGGTATAAAGCATTTCTGGAGGTATATAGGCATATCATGGGGCTGAGTGGCATATAGGGGGTTAAAATGCATTTCTGGAGGTCCAGAAATGCATTTTAACCCCCTATATGCCACTCAGCCCCATGATATGCCTTTTAACCCAGCATGTACTGGCTGCCTTGGCTTGATAGGAGTGTGATTGCTGTTAGCAGTTTGATATATATATATATATATATATATATCAAACTGCTAACAGCAATCACACTCCTATCAAGCCAAGGCAGCCAGTACATGCTGGAACCTGGGGATGATAGCAGTGGGATTACAGCCTCCATATGCCATGCTACAACCCCCACCCCCCTTACACATCCATGCTATCACACACACACTCACACTCATTCACAAACATTTAAATACTCATTCATTCCCTTAATCACACACACTTCACACATACTCAAAAACCCTCCCCCACCCCCTCACCTGAACTGCAGATCTCCCACTCGCAGACTTCTGCAGGGGACCGGCTGTAGCAACTTCTCTGGCCCCGCCCTCAGAGGAGGGAGGGGGGAGATAGAGTTCTGTGAGGACGCTGCAAGCTTCCTGCCCTGCTTCTAACAGAAGAGACGCTGCTCGCGACCGGTAAGCAGCATGGCGCCAGCATTTTTTTGGGGTCTGATTAGAAGACGACCCCGATTATAAGACGAGGGGTATTTTTCAGAGCATTTGCTCTGGAAAAAACCTCGTCTTATAATCGAGCAAATACGGTATAAAATAAACAGAATCAGACATACAAATCCTATATTTGCAGGTATACAATAATATATGAAACGTTGCATCGCAGGTATAGATCAAATACATACATGGAAACAGCATTGCAGGTATTAATCAACTGAATAAGACATATTAACCCTGTATTTGCAGGTACACATAAATAATGTATGGAAACATAGCATAGCACATATGGATCTACAGAATAACACAAAAACCCAGCTTTGCAGGTAAAGATCAATTGGAATTCACATAAAAACACGGCATTAAAGGTATATTTAAAACCTGGCGTCCACACTGCCCACATAGAACCCGACCAGCACCCAGATAACACACATAAGATTTGCAATCTTTGTCCCCAAACAGTCCAGCCTGTGCCATCTTGGTCCCCAAGGCTCAAACCTACGGCTAGTGCCATCTTTGCCCTTCCACAATTATACATCTATGATACACAAACATGTCATATCATGGGGCACAGTGGCATATAGGGGGTATAAGGCATTTCTGGGGCAGATGTGCATAACTGGGGGGCAGGTTGGAAAATAAAAGGAAATAAAAACAAAATAATTTTCTCAATCATATATTTAAAAAAAAAATAGTTTACATTTACATGCACTGAAAAATACCCCTTATAATTGGGGTTGTCTTATAATCAGACCTCAGGAGTCCTGGATGCTCCTGTCTTAGCCCCCCATTTAACCCCCCCCAAACTTACCGCTGCTTCCGACTCCCTGCTGTGTAGTCGGGGCAGCAGGTAGACTTCTACGCCATTCGCAACTTCCGCTGCAGCCGGAAGGAGGTGCAGTTGGCAGCCGGGGTTGTCTACGTCCATCGTGCAGACCTTCCCCGGCTGTCAGTGAGGAGAGTTCTGGGGCAGGGAATTCTCTCTAATAGTCGGGGGAGGTCTGCGCTATGGACGCAGACAACCCCCGCTGCTAACCGCATCTCCTTCCGGCTGCAGCGGAAGTTGCGAATTGCGTAGACGTCTACCCGCTGCCGCGACTACACAGCAGGGAATCGGGAGCACTCTGCCCCATAATATGCCTTTCAACCCCCTAAATGCCAGAGTGGCATATAGGGGTATAAGGCATTTCTGGAGGAAGAGTGGCACATAAGGGGTCAAAAGGCATATCATGGGGCACAGTAGCATATAGAGGGTTAAAAGGCATATCATGGGGCACAGTGGCATTTGGAGGCTTAAAAGGCATATCATGGGCCACAGTGCCATATAGGAGTGGCAAGCCTGGGGGCAGATGTTCATAACTGGAGGGCAGGTTGGAAAATAAAAGGAAATAAAAACAAAAAAAATATTTTTCTCAAACATAGATTTTATTGAAAAAAAAAAGGTTTACATAGTTTACATGAATTAACATTTACTAGGAAAACTTTTTTCCTACAGGGTCGTCTTACATTCAGGCTTTTTCTTTTTTTCCTAAACTAATATTCAGATTTTGGGGGGTCATCTTATAATCGAGCAAATACGGCAATATGTCATTTTTTTAAGCATGGTTAGCTGTATAGCACTTTGAATTTAATGATGTTTTAAAGTTTATTTCAGTTATAAAGCCTGAGTGACTGATGTATTTCTACACATCAGATAATAGACTGCTTCCCAGGATTGGGCCTTCTTGGACCAATGAGAAAAGGGGGATATGATGGTTGGCCTATGCAGGGATGCTTTGATTCCTTCTCATTAATTGGTCATTTTTACAGCCATGTAGAAGGTATATAAGCAGAGGTGGAAGTTTCTAGTAGCTTCCTCTACAACCAGGATCCGGCAGAGAGTAGTTCTCGGGTCTGAAGATTTGAATGGCTACTGAGGACTTACACAGCCCCTGATTTAGTTGCTGCGCAGCAGGACATGGACGCTGTTCTGGATTCCTGTCAGAAGTGAAGAGAACGCATGTCGCACTTACATGGGCTTCATAATCCGGTACAGCAGATGCTACCAGGGCTGAGTGGTGATGCCAGGAAAAACCAGTAAGCGCAGGATGCCACGCGGAGCCTTCTTCAAGTGGAAACGGGTCCAGGAGGAGCCCATCTTATCCTCTTATAACCAACAGAAACACACCGGGGAGGCCGGCTTCCATGGGAGATTCCTGGCAGCGAGGGCGCAGTAAGTATTTGTAAGATGTCCAGAGATGCTAAAAAAGGGGTAAAGTTTAAAGAATAATGCAGTAAGGGGTCTTTCCCAGTTTTAGGTCATGTGTATGTATGTATATATATGTGTATGTGCAGATGTATGTACACAGGTGGGTATGTTTATATGCTTACGTATGTATACAAGTGGGTATATGTTTTATGTACATGTGTATACAGGTGGGTATGTCTATATGTTTATGTGCATATGTATGTATACAGGTGGGTATGTGCATATGTATATATATACAGGTGGGTATGTGCATTTGTTTATCTGCATATGTATGTATACAGGTGGGTTTGTCTGTTTATGTGCGTATGTATACAGGTGGGTATGTCTATATGTTTATGTGCATATGTATGTATACAGGTGGGTATGTGCATATGTTTATCTGCATATGTATGTATACAGGTGGGTATGTCTGTTTATGTGCGTATGTATACAGGTGGGTATGTGTGTATGTTATGTTGCATATAGAGGGCTAAAAGGCATATCATGGGGCACAGTGACATATAGGAGTGGGAAGCCTGGGTGCAGATGTGCATAACGGGGCGGGTTGAAAAATAAAAGGAAATAAAAACAAAATTTTTTTCTCAATCATAGATTTTATTAAAAAAAATAGTTTACATGAATTAACATTTACTAGGAACACTTTTTTCCTACAGGGTCGTCTTACATTCAGCCTTTTTCTTTTTTTCCTAAACTAATATTCAGATTTTGGGGGGGTCATCTTATAATCGAGCAAATATGGTAATATGTCATTTTTTTAAGCATGGTTAACTTTATAGCACTTTGAATTTAATGATGTTTTAAAGTTTATTTCAGTTATAAAGCCTGAGTGACTGATGTATTTCTGTGTATTTCTACTTCCCAGGATTGGGCCTTCTTGGACCAATGAGAAAAGGGGGATATGATGGTTGGCCTATGCAGGGATGCTTTGATTCCTTCTCATTCATTGGTCATGTTTACAGCCATGTAGAAGGTATATAAGCAGAGGTGGAAGTTTCTAGTAGCTTCCTCTACAACCAGGATCCGGCAGAGAGTAGTTCTCGGGTCTGAATATTTGAATGGCTACTGAGGACTTACACAGCCCCTGATTTAGTTGCTGCGCAGCAGGACATGGACGCTGTTCTAGATTCCTGTCAGAAGTGAAGAGAAAGCATGTCGCACTTACATGGGCTTCATAATCCGGTACAGCAGATGCTACCAGGGCTGAGTGGTGATGCCAGGAAAAACCAGTAAGCGCAGGATGCCACGCGGAGCCTTCTTCAAGTGGAAACGGGTCCAGGAGGAGCCCATCTTATCCTCTTATAACCAACAGAAACACACCGGGGAGGCCGGCTTCCATGGGAGCTTCCTGGCAGCGAGGGCGCAGTAAGTATTTGTAAGATGTCCAGAGATGCTAAAAAAGGGGTAACGTTTAAAGCCTAATGCAGTAAGGGGTCTTTCCCAGTTTTAGGTAATGTGTATGTATGTATATATGTGATTGTGCATATGTATGTTTATTGGTGGGTATGTTTGTGCATATGTATGTATTCATGTGGGTATGTTTATGTATACATGTGTGTATGTTTATGTGCATATGTATGTATACAGGTGGGTTTGTGTATATGTGCATATGTATGTATACAGGTGGGTATGTCTATGTTTATGTGCATATGTATGCATACAGGTGGGTATGTGTATATGTTTGCGTGCATATGCATGTATACATGTGGGTATGTATGTTTACGTGCATAAGTGTGGTGTGTGTTTATGTGCATACGTATGTATACATGTGTGTGTGTTTATGTGCATATGTATGTATACAGGTGGGTTTGTGTATATGTGCATATGTATGTATACAGGTGGGTATGAGCATATGTATGTATACATGTGGGTATGTGTATGTTTACGTGCATATATGCATGTATACAGGTGGGTATGTGTATATGTTTACGTGCATATGCATGTATACAAGTGGGTGTGTATGTTTACGTGCATATGTATGTATACAGGTGGTGTGTGTTTATGTGCATATGTATGTATACGTGTGTGTGTTTATGTGCATATGTATGTATACATGTGTGTATGTGCATATGTATGTATACATGTGTGTATGTTTATGTGCATATGTATGTATACAGGTGGGTTTGTGTATATGTGCATATGTATGTATACAAGTAGGTATGTGCATATGTATGTATACATGTGGATATGTGTATGTTTATGTGCATATATGTATGTATACAGGTGGGTATGTGTATATGTTTACGTGCATATGCATGTATACAGGTGGGTATGTGCATATGTATGTATACATGTGGGTATGTCTATATGTTTATGTGCATATGTATGTATACATGTGGTTATGTGTATATGTTTACGTGCATATGTATGTATCTATGTGAATGTGCATATGTATGTTTATTGGTGGGTATGTTTGTGCATATGTATGTATACATGTGGGTATGTTTATGTATACATGTGTGTATGTTTATGTGCATATGTATGTATACAGGTGGGTATGTTTATGTGCATATGTATGCATACAGGTGGGTATGTGTATATGTTTACGTGCATATGCATGTATACATGTGGGTATGTGTATGTTTATGTGCATATGTATGTATACAGGTGGGTTTGTGTATATGTGGATATGTATGTATACAGGTGGGTATGTGCATATGTATGTATACATGTGGGTATGTGTATGTTTATGTGCATATATGTATGTATACAGGTGGGTATGTGTATATGTTTACGTGCATATGCATGTATACAGGTGGGTATGTGCATATGTATGTATACATGTGGGTATGTCTATATGTTTATGTGCATATGTATGTATACATGTGGTTATGTGTATATGTTTACGTGCATATGTATGTATCTATGTCAATGTGCATATGTATGTTTATTGGTGGGTATGTTTGTGCATATGTATGTATACATGTGGGTATGTTTATGTATAATGGGGGGCACCATTTTAAACTTCGCCGACGCCATTATCTACCCTAACCCCCCCTGTTTAAAGGTACTTAACTTTAAACAGTCATGCGGCGAGTCTCCCTGCTCTGCCACGGTGCCGGCTTGTAATGCTGAGCGCCGGAAATTGACGTCACTTCCGGTGCTCGGCATTACAAACCGGCACCGAGACCGAACAGGGAGACTCGCCGCAGAGGAGAGAGAGAAGCGCCGAGCGGGTAAGCGAAAACCACTCGGGGGCCCCTCTCTCTCTCCTCCGCTTCAAAAAAAACCGCTAAAGCGCTTGGGGCGGCAAAGTGCCGCCCCTTCAAAAGTGCCGCCTGGAGCAATTGCCCCAGTCGGCTCCATTGTAGGGCCGGCCCTGGGTATGTTTGTGCATATGTATGTATACATGTGGGTATGTTTATGTATACATGTGTTTATGTTTATGTGCATATGTATGTATACAGGTGGGTTTGTGTATATGTGCATATGTATGTATACAGGTGGGTATGTCTATGTTTATGTGCATATGTGTGCATACAGGTGGGTATGTGTATATGTTTACGTGCATATGCATGTATACATGTGGGTATGTGTATGTTCACGTGCATATGGATGTATGCAGGTGGTGTGTGTTTATGTGCATATGTATGTATACATGTGTGTGTGTTTATGTGCATACTGTATACTGGGGTATAAGGCATATCTGGGGAGGACGGAAGGGTTCACAGTGGCATATCAGAGGGTATAAGGCATATAGGGTGGCATATCTGGGGGTATGTGGCATATCTGGCAGGCAGTGTGGCAAGCCTGGGCTCAAATGTGCATAACTGGGGGGGCAGGTTGGGAAATAAAAAAGTTTTTTTTTTCTGCTGTTTGTTTTTAACATCCTGTTTGTTTAATAAATTATTTTAAATACATGAAAAATTGAAATTTATTTTTTTATCCGATTAATCGAAACAATAATCGTCCAACTAATCGATTATGAAAAACATGATGCTTGTAAACATTTCCCCATGTACATAGATCATCAATAGGCCACTGAATCAAAATTTTTGCCCCTGCCCCTTAATATGCCTATTTCATAGACTACATATGGGCAGAAATTAAGGATAACAACTACCGATGAGCCATTTCTGTTTGGCGATGGCAAGCTATTGCTCTAATGTGCAACGGCAATAAGGTTGATAGTACATTGTTACTGGCTGGCACGGCTGTCAGGGTAATGGCATTAACACATCCATAGTGAAATATATATTCATATTGGAGGGGTCCAAAATGCGTCATTCAAGGTCCAACGATACCGGGCTCAGTCCTGGAAATAAGAGATGCCGAGGAAGGATGTGATGGATTAGTACTTGAAAGTTATTAAAGACATGCTAAGGAATCGAAGGACAACAGTAATAACGGTTGAACGCTGAGTAGTGGGTGTTATTTCAAAATCTATAATTTGCTTATTATGGGAAAATAGAAACCTTTAGAAATTATAGGGTATGCTATCACATGACTTAAATTACATTGGGCCCACATAAAGTGGATTACTTAAAATCCACTTTTACAATACATAATCTGTGTATGACATCTTAAAAGCAGAAGCTCTGTAGTAAGGTCCCAGCCATGTAGAGCGATCTGTGAACAATGGTACCTGTAGTTATACAACATGAAGGAAACAATAACAAAAAATGCAGGTGTTTCTCAAATTTATTCTGATTTTATGATGTTAATTGGAAACCACCGATCTTGATACACTTGGCCAGGGCTCCGTCCATCCTTCAGGCCATCCAGTCTGGAGTGACAAAGGAAAAGCCAGAGAGACTCTGGCTGCCCGATGAAGAGGACGTGCAAGATGCAGAGGACATGTCACATGAAGAGGACATGTAAGATGATGAGTCCTCTGTGGTGTCCAAAACTAATGGAATCTCTTGGAGTGTCTGCAAGCGGAGATTTGGTGTTGATGGCTGGTACGGGGGAGTTGAAAGGCAGCTCTCTATATCCTCCCACTCAATGTTCTGGAAGAATGGATGCTGCTTAATACATCCTGCAGTCGAGAGGCGATACTGAGGATCTTTCCTCAAAAGATGCTTCAAGATGTCACCAGCTTCTTCAGAGAGCTGTTTGATATACCGAGGTCTTTCATGTAAAATGGAATAGATTATATAGAATGGTAAAGCCCCGTTAAGCATCTGGAATAGAATCACCCCAAAGGACCACCAGTCCACAGCAACACTGTATGCTTGGTTCTCATGTATTTCCGGGGCCATGTACAAGAATGTTCCACATTCTCCTTCTGCTTCTGCTGTTCCAAAAATACCTTCTGCAACAAGACCGAAATCGCAGATCTTCGCATGGCCCTCTCCGTCAAGCAAGATGTTGTCCGGCTTCAGGTCTCGATGTATAACGCCCCGAGAGTGGAGGAACTGGATGCCACAGATGATTTCAGCTGAATAAAATGCAGCTGTGGTGTCAGTGAGGCAGCCCACCCTGTTCATATATGACTTGAGGCTTCCACCAGCCATATATTCCATCGCAAATAATACGCAGCTCTCGGTTTGGAAGGCTGCATATCCGTGACACAGGAACGGGCTGTCTCGAGCCATCTCCAGCATCCTCCTCTCTTTCAGTAAATCTTGGGGGTTTATGGCTTTCTTGCGGATGGCTTTGACCGCTACCATGGAATCTTTTCTAGGTACAGAAGCCAGCATGACCTTTCCAAATGATCCTTCTCCTAGTACTGAATGGAAGGTAAAGCCGGAGAGCGTCATGGGGAGAAGGCTCCGAAATCTTTTCGCAGTAAGACTGCTTTCCTCCATACTCCTGCGTCTTTTCATGGGAACCTTTCCCCTTCTGCACTCCTCCAGGTGTTCCTCTGCTCTTTCTTTCTCCTGCTGCCTCAGATTCTGGCTGCTTTTCTCGCTGTATCTACACCACTTTTTGTCATGTTCGGAGCTGCCTGTGCTGGTTCTGGGACGTTTTGTTGTGTCCTTTGCCCTCTCACACAGGCTGCTCTCCTCCCTCTCTTTAGGAGTACGTTTGGTCCTCTTCCTCGCTCTCCCTCTTTCTTCCTGAGTATTGCTACTCTCTTTCTTCTTTTTGAGGACAGGGACTCTACTGGCCGAGTGCTCCTTGTTCTGATCCGTACTCCTTTTTGCGGTGTTAGTGCAAGCTGTTTTCAGTCTTTTGAAAAACTTGCGCAGTTTTCTGGGGCAGGATCTCTTTACAATCCACCTAAGTCCATGGAGGAAACAACACTCCTCCATAGCTCTCCTTTTAAAAGGTTCTCCTTTTAAAGCTCAACAATCTCTGATGTTCTTGGTAACACTTCAAGGCTGCTATGAGTAGCTGCTTACAAGTGCCGAGCGCCCAAATACACTGAGGAAGCAGGTCAACGCGTTCCAGCTTTACAGTGATATTGATGTCACAATTCACTGCTCACATTTTGAGATCACAAGGATGACTCTTCTGCTTTATGGATGTAAATACTCTAGTGGATTCCTTTTAATTTATTGATGGGGCATCTTTGTATCTGTCATATAAAATGACCAGGGTGTTACTGTTTGGTGAAGTTAGATACTGCATACAAATGTCCCCATCCTGCATGAAAAAGCCATAAATTATTGTAATGAGTTGTCTCATTTCTTGCCTTCTCATTGGTTTGAGATGGAAAGGAAAAGGTTGCAGTTTTCTAGACTTCCCAAAAAAAAAAAAAAAAACCTTCAATAAATGTTCAAACTGCTTACATTTAGCCGCTGGCCACTTGGACGTCCTCACCTCCTGTGTGTAAATGAAAATTGGGGTAAGAAGTATCTGTCTGAAACGATAATCTTTCCATTTGAAAGTACCGAGTACTGTTTGATGACATAACTACTTATGCAGGCCTACACCGTACAGCCCAACCATCCTGGATTTTGCAGGGCAGTCCCAATTTTCAGACCTAAAATCTTCAATCTCCTGTTTGTCGTGGCATTAAAAATGTGTTACTAGTATTACAGTAAAAGTTTGTTTTTGGTTTTTGTTTTGCCATGTCTGTGCAGCTGCATATTAGCCATTTGTATGAGTTCAGTCTCTGTTGTTTTAGCCAATGTACTTGAGAAGCACCCGGACTCCTTTTCATACCGCCCTTGGGGAACCAATGTCTTAGAGGGACATTTAGGTAAATGAGGAATTGGATTTTTAGTTATTAAGACTTTAGTGCCACTGCCATAAATAACCCACTTTTCTTCAAGGCTAAACATCCTTATTGTATATACAGCCCGTGGCGTATTCTGGCTGAGGCTCACAGTCCAGAGACACGTTTTAATGTTTTAATGCACTCTTGACCAAAAACAAAACAAAGGCTCGTCTCCCATTTGCCAAAAAAAAATCTATACTATTGATGGAACCATGATGGAAAAAAACCGAAACAAATATATAGTGCAATAAGTTTGAATCAGATAAAGTGCTATATGTTGATATGATTTAAACATATTGCACTATATATTTGTTTCTGTTTTTTCCTATATGGATATAGATCCTACGTTATGAGAATGAAGGTGCCAAATTTTAATCTTTTATGCCCGTCGGTGTAAATTTGATTTTGAATTTTTTTCTGGTTGAGACAGAGGGAAATGCAGCTAATCAGGCGCTGTGTACATTCACTTTTGTACTATTTATCGTTTATATAAGTCGTATTAAGTTGTGTTATACATGGTTTGATTTCTTTGAGTAGAAACACATGCCCCACACTCAATATCTTATTATTGCAGGAAAACAAATAAGTCAGAGTTAAAAAATAACTAGTTTGAAAGCAGATGTTGTACAAGCAAATAACACACAATAGTAACGTTACATTGTGTGTGTTATTTTGGAACACTTTGTGAGTTGACAGAGAACATTGCTGTAACTGTTTACAGAGGCTTGAATGTATTGTGTACAGTATGTGGAGAAATAAAAGTCAATTAATGAAATGTTTAAATGAATCCATTAGTAATCACTGAAATATAAATAAAGTTAAAGGATTTTATTAAACTGGGTGAAACCAAGATAATATATAAAGTATGCAAATGACACATTGGATGCTGTACAGGTAACTTAAGGGGTTTAAATGAGTTTACTTATATAGGGCTGTATAGTTTAAAGAACTGCAACATGGTAACATTTGTGTCATGCTGTAGGTTTAATCGTCAATGACAAGAAGAAGAGGATCAGCGTCTGATGAGTGGAGATAAATTTGCTTTGGCAGTGAAGTTGAAGTTCTAGAGATCTTCAGGAGAGGAAGCTTGAAGGATGAAAGATCTTCCAGACATCTCAAGCCCTTCTGGCAGCTGGAGAAAACAAGAATAAGAAACCTGTGATTATGAAAGCCAGGAAAATCATGGTAAGAAAATTACACGTTCTTATGGGAAGAATGAATAGAGGAGATGTTTAAGGAACAGTGTGGACAAACTGACAAATACAAGATCAAACAATGTAGGGCAAGTGATCACAGAATGCATAGAAGATGAAATGGGGAACAAGACACAATTGTTACATGTAAGAAATGTTAGGGACAGGAGATACCGACCTGTTACAGATCTACTTGGAACAGGCTTTGAAGGATAGTTGACACAAATTCACATCTGAGCATCACACCTGGCATAGGTAACAAAAAAGATCATTAAAATGAAATCTCATCCTATGCACAAATCAAAATAAGTTGAATTTACAGCATATATACGGCCTAGATACAGTCATCGCTAGACAAGAACCAATGGGAGAATAGGAGGGAGGAATTAGTAAAGGAAAATTAGCTTGTTGGTTTTAAATAAAACTAGTTATTGGGTAATTTCGTGTTTATGACAAATAAAAAGAAGAGACTCACAGACAAAACACTTCCAGTGTGAAGGGTTCATTCCTCAGGCACCAGGAGAATATGACACAGACGCAAGATCTTCCAAGCAGGTTTGAAGATCTGTGCAAAAGGAAGAGGAATGGTTTCAGCAGCCAGACTGAGCAACCGCAGAATTTGTAATAACCTTCTTAAAGGTTTCATAACTTACAATGAAAGTGAAAACCTTCTGAAATGATTCAACTGGCTCGTTTTGTTCCATGGTACATCGGATCATCCTGCATGTAGCACTAAGTCCAGGAGTATATGTGGTTAACTTGGTCAGTGCTTGATCTAAGAGAAAGAAGAAATAGATGCCAAATACCAGATAGACAAGTAACCGTAGCCCAAACATTAATTAAAATAAGTTATACATTTAAATATTTCCTATCTCTAATCTCAATAGTAAGTATTTACAGCAAATACAGTCTGAAGATTTACTTACTTGTACCAACTGTACTAGTACGTCCCAGAAGAAGTTTCTGAAGAACCAATAATGGAATAGGAGAATGAGTAAATCCATGCAGAATTCTAAATATGAAAAGAAGAGAAACAAGAAATGAGTAATAAGTTAGTACATGTAGACTATTTTAAACTACCCATAACCTTTAGTAAGGGACAAGAGACTTACAGATAAAAGACAGAATTCATTCAAAATTTTTCCGGTTTGAAGGGCTCATTCCTCAAGCACCAGGCGACTCTGACAAAATCTCACATAGACCTACATAGAAGGAAGAGGGACAGTTTCAGCTGCCAGAGAAAGCGAACCTCTTGAAGGTTTAATAACTTACAGAGTAACTCAAAAGACCTTCTTAAATGAATCAGTGCCCTTTAGTTCTGTCCGTGGTACATCTCATCATCATCATCATGTTCCACTCGTTTCAGTCCAATTGGTCCACGCTGGATCTAGAACAAAGAAGAAACACATTTTAAGAAGCGGATAGACCTTTTCCCTCTACTTCATTGTGCAGGGTAGGAATACTATTTGTAATTTGGTAGACTGGGAGATGATCTGCTGTGTTGTAGGTGCTTTTGTGTGATGTTGGACAGCAAGGGATGCTCTACTTTGATGTTACGTAGCATGGAAGCCTGTCTGTGACACAGTATGACAGGTGGCAGCAGACTGCATGGCTCCCAGCTGTCCTGCTTTGCGTGCGGCCACTCGATCTCCCTGCCGAACTCTAGCTCTCTCCCAAAAATAGAAGACAGAGGAAGATCTCTATGGGACAGCAGGATTCAGAACCACATTTCTTCTAATTATATTCTCTGGTGTTTGGAACACTGGAGAATGCATGTGCAGTAACATTCTATCCTCTGTGAATCGGGACCCCGGGGGACGGAGCTTAAAGGTAAGCTCTACTATGCATGCGCCCACCCACCACCCCCCCTGCATCCCGATTCACTGGGGGTAAAAGTTGGGAGCTATGTGTTAGAGGCCAGATGGAGTCTCGCTGCTAAGGCGTTGAACAGCAGGACAAGGTGCAGCACAACGATGTTTGTCAGCAATGAAGTTCTCTGTGGTGTTGTGTTGCATTAAATGCTTTTCTGTGATGTTGGACAGCGTGTGGAATGGCTGTGCTGTGGTGTTGGACAGCTGCAGTAGAGGCTTGGCAATGATGTTGGACAGCAGGCGGAATTGCCGCGCAGTGATGTTGGACAGAGCAGGTGGAATTGCCGCGCAGTGATGTTGGACAGAGCAGGTGGAATTGCCGCGCAGTGATGTTGGACAGAGCAGGTGGAATTGCCGCGCAGTGATGTTGGACAGAGCAGGTGGAATTGCCGCGCAGTGATGTTGGACAGAGCAGGTGGAATTGCCGCACAGTGATGTTGGACAGAGCAGGTGGAATTGCCGCGCAGTGATGTTGGACAGCTGTAGAAGGTGGTTTTCTCTGATGTGGACAGCAGGTGGAGTTGC
Organism: Spea bombifrons; assembly: GCF_027358695.1. Classification (NCBI taxonomy): domain Eukaryota; kingdom Metazoa; phylum Chordata; class Amphibia; order Anura; family Pelobatidae; genus Spea; species Spea bombifrons. The sequence continues at coordinate 1,437,926 of NC_071095.1, read as the reverse complement.
TGTGATGTTGAGGTAGGCGCTCTGCTGTGGTGGTGGACAGCTCTGCTGCGGTGGTAGATGAAGCAGGGAGGTGACATCCTGGACTATTGGTCGTCGTCCAACAGGAGACTTTTCAGGCAAGATCTTCAAGCTGAATCCTGAATAAAAGAGAATTTGTTCCCATCTGAGATGTTGGATACAAGGAGGGATGTTTATTCCCTCCATTTGGGGCTAACAAAAGACAGGTCTGGCAAATCCCAACTTTTTTTGTTTTGGTTACAATTAGCCCCCTCTACAAATGAAAAGGATATATCCTGGGAACTGAGGTGAAGATCTCCAGTTGGGTCCTGCAAGAAAAAAAGCGAAAAGTTCCTTGATTTCAAAAACACATCATAATGCATACTATGGCGGCAGGTACGTAATAACAAAGCGCTCGTCAGTTGTCATTAGATGGGCTCCTTAGCAATGATTAATTGGTGGAAGGAAATGTATCAAAGGCTCGGAAGAAGAAATCATATACAGTAAATTTACATGTGTGTGGGGGTTCTGTTTGTGGACGGGATGTGTTCTTATACCATTACTAAGTACTTTTTAATGTTGAAGAGCAATAAGTTGTGATATTAGAACTTAGTGGATCTAAAGCATTTTGTAATGGCTACACGTACCACCAGAGGCAGGTATGGGGGCCAGAGTTTGCGTTGTTCCAAATGGTCCCAGTTCAAGATGCCGAAGAAAGGATGCACTCTTATATCACCATTCGTCCCAAGCCGGCATTCTGGATCTTTAAGCAGAAGCTGAGAAAGCAAAAGAAAAATAAAAAATGGTTTTTGCATTCGAATTTCCTGATGTATTTAGCCAAGTTTTTGTTGAGTTTAGTAACCATATTTTGCCCATTCCAGAATCTGCTGCACTACAGTCCCTTATGGTCTATAAAAGTTCCTGTATAGCCACACACCTTATCAGGACATTTGTGATCCACTCACCTTCATGAGGATGTCTTTCTGATCTGCTAGCAGCCAGCTTGGGTACGGGAAGTCATTGTGAACGGTGCAGTCCCGGTACTCCCTCTTGGGCTGTGATGATGGAACTGGGACCCTTCCCACCAGCATCTGGTACAGAGTGACTCCAAACGACCACCAGTCTGCGGAGGCGCCATATTTCTTCTTCTGAAAAACCTGCAAAACAAGTTCAATATGTGTAAAATGTAGATAGGTAATGCATTGTAAAGTAATTAAGGTTTAGATTAACTATAGCATTAATCTAATTAATAAATTCTCACCTCGGGGGCCATATATTTTCTGGTCCCAACTACGCCTTTGGTTTTGGCTGCGCCGATGATCTTCTCCACAACGAGGCCGAAATCGCAGATCTTCAGGTGTCCCTCGCTGGTCATCAACACGTTCGCTGGCTTCAGGTCCCTAAATGATTCAGATAAAGAAGATGTTCATTTTCCTCTTTAGAATTCTGAAAGATTTTGAAATGGAATAAATGGTGAGATGAAGGGAACTTGGGGTGATGGAAGACATAAGACTCAACAAAAGAGCAAGAGAATGGACAGTTGAGAGCAGAATTTTTTTTTAACCGATGAACTATTCCATGGCTGTGTAGAAACTGAAGACCGCAGGTGATCTCTGCAGCGTAGAACCTGCCAGAAGGACACAAACAGTTTAGTGAGTAGTTTCTAAATATTAGCAAAGGGTTATTTACAGCGATGGAGAGCCTCTGATTTCACTGCATTGGGATTAAAGCTAGAGGAGCCATTTAGACAGCATGGAAATGATCATTGGCTTTATGTCTACTCTGTTGCTCACACTGCAGCACTGGTTCCCATCCGGCCGTTCCTCCTCAGGTGGTTTGACAGGCTGCCTCCGCTCACGTTCTCCATGACGAGAAAGACGCGGTGCTTATTTTGAACATAGAGCAAAAACAGTTACAGTCATGCAGAGACTAATAGTACAGTGACACATGCAGATCTTCTGTAGAAATGGCGCATGGTAGAAGGTGAAAGGACGGGAATAGGCTGCAGAGCAACAGACAATTCCGTACCTGGGTGTGAAAAGCACCAAAGCCGTGGCAGAGGAATGGGCTTTCTGCTGCCAGCTCCAAGACTCGTCTTTCCCGCATGATGCCTTCTTTCCACGATGAGCTGCGTTTGATGATCTTAACAGCCACCGGATGTTTACTGCTCCTCCATGACGCGAGCATGACCTGAGATAACCAGGAAGGGGTGACACAGTTATAATTGATGTGTGAAATGTGAAGCTCATTATCAACATAGAAAGGTGCAGTTTGATGGCAGATCAGATCCATTCAGCCCATCCAACGTCCTAATGTAAAGACTCAAACCGTAATCAGTCCTTGGTCTTACTTTATATTCAGGAGCCATATGCCTATTCCATGTATGTTTAAATTATGTCACTGTTTTGTCCTCTACCACTTGTTCTGGGAGGCTATTCCACCTATCTACCACTCACTCCATCCACTACAATATAGATGCGTAAATCTAATTTTAAAACTAGTCGTAGAATACTTAACCCAGCCCAAAAGGTTCAATGTCTTAATCTGCAAAGACAACCTGAGACCAGCTTTTAATGAACAGAATAATATAGGCTCCAGATGCCTTTTTAACATCGACATCTCCTTTTATCTCAGACGTAGTTTAAATAATTATTCCATTTGCAGTTTTGTGTAGAAAGCCGACCCCAGAGCATTGATTTTAGTCCTTTAAGCATTTTCATTTAAATCTGTTACTATGATAAAATTACCTGATTCATAGAAACACAGAATCTACCAGCAGACCCATCCGGCCCATCTAGTGTACAGACTCACAGCTTAATCAGTCCTTGGTCTTGCCTTAGATTCAGGAACCATCTGCCTATACCATGTATTACCACTTCTGCTGAGAGGCCATTTATCTACCACCCTCTTGGTAAAGTAAAATTTCCTGACTTTACATGGAATCCCCTCACCCTTCACATTATAACTTCAGAATACCCATTTAGCTTTTAAAAAAACAACACATGCACATTTTCTGCGTCTTTTATTGTAGCGGAAATAAACATCATTTTATCTTAATACCCGGCACATCCTGATGTATAAATGACACCAATGCGCTTGCACATCCACTTTACCTTAATCTGGCAATATGGACACTCAGTAGGCCTGGCAGTCTCTGGTATATACTGAACATTTCACTCATTACCGTTCCATTTAGTTACAAAGATAAAGTTAACATCGTTTCATATTAATGAATGATGTATGACGTGAGTGACAGCTGCATGAGCCAATCAGTATCTCCAACCTGCCTAACTGCCGCCGCGTGGAGTGTCCAGTAACTGCTCAGTGTGCTTCTCCTGTATGATAGACACCGGATACAATGTATCAAGCTCTACCTTTGCTGCTCTCCAATCCAAACCCGAGGATATCGTCTCTCAGCCTTAAGTGTAAAGCTTGTGTGTTTGGAATGAGTGAAAATAAACAGCTTTTGGAGGCCGTACCGTCTATAATATGGGCTGTGTTCAAACTGATTTATTGGATTAAAGTGTCACTGTTTTCCCAACCTAGAATGATCCCAGTAAGTAAGACAAAGGCATGTTTTATGTGGTTTCTTGTTACATATTTCCCCTAAAAACTCTTTCTGTACCCCTAGATAAAATAAACACGTTACTTATTTTGCCAAATCCACCTCTTCCCAACTCAGAATAGAAGGTGAAGTCTGTGAGGCTTCCTGGGTCCATCATCTGATCCGCTGGGCTCTCCTGCAGGGCTCTTCTTCCTCTTCTTTCTTCCGCGGTCCGTCTCGCTTCCTTGGGAGCTGTGTTTCTTCCGTTTTTGCTGGTCGTCCCGGGGTAGATCTTCGGTCCTCTCTCCCTCCTCTTTTCCCGGTGGTTCAGGGTTCTTCGGGTCTTCATCCTGTCGTCTACGTTTCCAAGCCGCTAGGAATGGCATTTCTCCAAATAAAACGCTGTTCTCGTACCAATAGTATACACCACTGGGAATCAAGAACTGATAGCTAATAACTGCCATTTGCCCCAAATATATAGGCTGTCAGAATACGATGACCTCATGCCCACGGCCTTGCGACTTGGCATGCGGGATTAGGGCGGCCATCTTTGGTTTTTTTTACATTTCAAATGTGTTTTTGAAATATCGAAGTTCCCTTACTGTTTTTGATAGTAAATTATAGTGTTTTCATGAGCAATATGCTGATAGAACAGGGCCCCGGATCTACCGGCACCAAAGATCCCAAACGGGCCAGCATTTTTGGATCTCTGTTTTACAGTCATATTAATCAAAATGATTGAAACTGACTAAATTACTGATGTTTGAGCAAATAAATACCAGTCTTTTGTTTTGTGAAGTGTACTGAAAGCCATGCATATGGTACTTATATGTTAAAACTGATATTAATAACTTTGCTTCATGGGTAACGTATAGAAAGATGTTTGATGAACGCTTCATCGTTGACAAAGTTGTTGATATGGAATGCAAACGTAGAATGAACATTAAGTTAATATCAATACAGGAATTAAAGCAATTTGTATACCAAGTGAACATGGGCTTATTGTAATAAATTATAACATTACAGAAAATAAATATATTTTAACACCTAGATAATTTAAGTGGATAAATTTAAAAATTGTGAAAAACAGTTCTCACTATATAATAATTTTGCAGAAAACAAGAAACATAATGTTTATCCAAGGTGACTGTAAAAATGAAGTATATTGGTTCTTTGACACAACTCTTAATTTAGATAAATTGCAAAAATTTAAATTTAAAGCCCCAACCTGTCTATTTTTCTTTTTTTTTTTTTAAAGAACGCTTTTTTTTCGTGAAGCTTGGTTGTATAGCCAGAGGTATCAGCAGTAGACAGAGAGAGGTGCTCATGCCGTTGTACAGAGCACTGTTGAGACCTCACTTGGGTTCATTTAAAGGCAGTTATGGTTAATGGGGTGTTTAGGGTTAATTTAGGGGCAGTTATGGTTGATAGGGGTGTTTAGGGCTAATTTAGGGGCAGTTATGGCGGATGGGGTATTACAGGTTAATTTAGGGGCAGTTATGGTTAATGGGGTCTTTAGGGTTAATTTAATGCTGAGGACTGAGGGTTAATTTTATTTAATAAAGACCTCATTAACCATAACTGCCCCTATATTAACCCTAAAGACCCCATCAACCACAACTGCCCCTAAATTAACCCTAAATACCCTACTAACCATAACAGCCCCTAAATTAGCGCTAAAGACCCCATCAACCACAACTGCCTCCAGATTAACCCTAAACACCCCATTAACCATAAATGTTCCTAAATGAACCCTAAAGACTCAATCAACCACAACTGCCCCTACATTAACCCTAAATACCCCATAAACCATAACTGCCCCTAAATTAACCCCAATGCCCCATTAACCATAACTGCCCCTAAATTAACCCGTAATACCCCATCAGTCATAACTGCCCCTAACGATGTAATTAATAGACATGTTGGCCACTAAAAGGTATCAGACATCGAGTCTCTCCGGCTCTATTTACTGTATTCCTTCCCATTTCAAAACAGAAGTGACGACTTTTACAATCTGAACAATGTTTTATGGACTGAATATCCAGCCCAGAAGTCTGTAAAGTGTTATTAAGCTGCCGACAGCTGCAGTTTCTGGTTTTAAATTACATTTTGTAAATAGGAGCAAGACGGTTTGGATAATCGAAGCGCCCGCGGGAGGCGAAAATGTGAAGAAACAACATTATTCTCTAGAGTGTGAAGCGAATGTTGCTTTCACTGAAAATGCAACAAACCGCCACAAACCCCGCGACCCAAGGGCACCACAAACCCGCACACACACGCCGCGACCCAAGAGCGGCACAAAATGCAAGCAACCACCTAATGTTTGTCTGGTTTGGTAAGAAGCTGTCGGCACCAGCGTTTGGGTCACATGACACATTTCTGCTAGGAAGATATTTTGTCTGGGAAGCTCCAGAGGGTTCAACAACACGGGGTCTGCAGAGTAGGAATTGGGAAATTTTCTTTTGTGTACAGATGCAGGAATATGCATTTTCACGAGGGGCATGAATATACCGTATTTGCTCAATTATAAGACAATGTTTTTTTCCGAGCAAATGCGGCGCAGGGAACTCGTCTTTAGTCATAATAAATGCCACATCCTCAGATCGCGTTATTGCTTGTATTCATTTTTATTAGATGTAAAATAGAGACTGTTAAAAGGAACGCGTCTCTTACCTGTTCAGGTCTCTTCTGTCGAGGGGCCCCAAGCAGTCGCCGGAGTTAAGCAGGAAGCAGTCGGCAGTCAGACTCAAGCCAACGCCACGTCATTGTACAGGGAAGCCTCGAAAAGTTCCCTTTCCTCTCTACTCAGGAGGCTGCAGGATAATGTTTTGCGCAGGCCAGGTTCACACGCAGTCGGCAAAGTGAGCAACAAGCCCCCGAATCAGGCAACGACTCCCTTCTTGGTGCATTTTCTGCCGGAGTTCATACATTACGGCTCGTGATAAATGTTGGTTTACAGAGCTGCACAGAATAGGAGACATCAGTGATTACATTAACCCGAAACGCACCAAACAGCACGTTACAGTAAAAGCAGAGTGCAGAGAGATTTATGAAACTCACCGCTGGGTCCCAGTTGACGCGCGGCACCTTGGCACGCAGGCGGAGGCCGAACATCACGAGCTCCAAGAAATAGAGTCCCTCGCAGGGGAGAAGAGATGAAGAAGAGAAGAGCTGGGATCTACAGACAGGAGACAGCAGAGATCAGACTGGCATTTACTAGAGATGGGGGGGCTCAAACTCCAGGCCCCGGGGGCCACAAACAGGCCAGGCTTTCTGGATATCCAGGACGGGCACTGGCAGCTCTTAACATATTACATCATGTGTGCGTTCAGTATCCTGGTCTAGTAATGGCCCTCGGGGCCTGGAATTAGACAAACCTGGATATAAACGATATGCATCAGATATAACGTGTGGAAGATACCTGTACACCTAAACCCAACTTCCTCGGATTGGATCGTCGGGTCCGTTGGAAAGAAATGTTTCCAAAAACGCGAATAGAATAGAATATTCGACTCGAGCCGGAAGATAACTGCAGCCGGCGTCCGCCCTGTAAGCGGTTGTTTGCTGAGCAGATTACGGGATGGACGCCGGCTGCAGTTATCTTCCGGCTCGAGTCGAATATTCTATTCGAGTTTTTGGAAACATTTCTTTCCAACGGACCCGACGAGCCAAGCCGAGGAAGTTGGGTTTAGGAGTTCAGGTTCTGCCGTTCTTCGAGGGGTTAAATAAGACGGCGCCCCCCCCCGGGGGGTTTAAATAAACTGGGGCAGCAGATAAGGTTTTAACCCCATAACATAAACAAAGTAACATTTTAGGAATCGGTACCCAAATCCACCACAAGAGGGCACTATACCCAGATTATAAATATTGGTGCTAATAATTTCTGCAGTTATTTACAGTCCATACAATAAAGGCGTCATTACTAGAACGAACAGTCTGATGCCGACACATTCAGTAATTATTACAAATAAGCACACGCAGGGGTTTACTGCGATGATAGTTTATTGAAGCCAGAAACACCATCCTCTTTAGTTATACCAGCATTAAGAAGCTCCCCACCTGGTTTCCGCTCTGCAACAGGACCAAGGACTGTGAAGTGTTAATAATTTTAACAGAAAGTCGCTTAATATTGACTTTTAAAGGAAAATCATTACAAGGTAAGGAAATAAAACAATCCCAATACCGGGTTAGAGGAAAAGCCCCCAGTTACATCCGTATTTTCTTTTAGAAACACAGCTTCCGTCTCCTCTAGTTGATCTTAACGTATGGAGTTGCGGATTTACATTGTCATTTTCTTTTGGGGGTCACCGATCGGCAGCGTTTCCCCGGCACGCTAACGCTATGTTTGCTGTCCCTGTTCGGGTCATTTTGGGAGCTGTAATCAAATAAAATATCTGATATATAATTGTCAGGAACTGGGTCCATACAGCCGACTGTAATGATCTAGGGCGTCCAAAGATGGAGTTCAGGATGCAGTAGCAGAGTCACAGGACAGGGCCTGGTACAGGGCGACCGCACTCACCTGGGTGGTGAGCATCTAGGGTTGTGCAGCCACATACCAGCGCCCTGATATAACAGCGGATGTAGTCCAGAACGAAGATAAATCCTGCAGGCACCCTGGAACAGGCATGACAAATGACAAGACTCATGTGAGGAATGCTGCTGGCTGGGAGTGTTGAAGCTTAGCAGAGTAATAGCTGAAACATATGAGTAAGGGATAGGGAGACCAGGCAAGAAACATAACAGACAAGATATACATGATACAGGGCACTACATGGAACAAGACAAGGAATAAACATAACCAGACAAGATATGCATGATACAGGGCACTACATGGAACAGGAGAAGGAATACTCAAGATCAGACATGAACAAGACAGGACACCCCGCTGCCGGGGGGACAGGACACCCCACAGGTTACACCACAGACTGACACACATAAATACAAGAACTAGCCTAGGACTTTATGATAACTATTGGAGATTGCATCACATCTTATGGCCATAGTATGCTTAGCCCACCACTACGCCAAAGTACTCCAATGACGGTGAGTCTTAACGCTAAAGCCTTCCTACGGAGGTACCAAACAAACCAAACGTGAAATCCCAACACATAGCAATGAGACCTGTAGACTGCAGACTGAGACAAACATAACAGGTGGGGCTCACCTTATAAAGGAAACAGAGCTGAAGCAAAGAGCAGAACTAGAAGCAAGGAATGGAAGATCAGAACAGAGCATATGGAAATCCAGGAACGGATTGAAGTAAAACATGAAACTGAAGCAAGATTGAGATATGCAGCTCCGCAGCCTGGGTAGAACGTGACAATAATACATGGGAGACCAAATCAAATCTGAGACCAGCGCAAAGTGACACTGAAGCAGCAAATCCCAGTAACGCTCAGCTGGGTATAATGGGGAATCCTGCCATACAAAGCGGGCACATTAAAAGGGCACATGGTGGTCTATTTGTAATGAATCTTTACTTTCGTCCATTACAATCAACATAAAAGAAGCTGGGGAGACTGGGAGACAGCAGCGGAAAGAGACAAATGGCAGAGCAGTCTGGGGAAACTGGCAGATGGCAGCGAATTCTGAAGAGACTGGGAGAAGACAGCAGAGTGTGGAAAACTGTCAGAAGACGATGGAGACAGGCAAATGGCAGGAGAGTGTGGGGAGACTGGCAGCGGAGAATGGCAAATGGCAATTGAGTCTGGTCAGACTGTCAGATGGCAGAGACTAGGTGGGGGACTGGCAGATAGCAGTGAAGACGGGCAAATGGCAGTGGAATCTTGGGAGAGTGGCAGAAGGCAGCAGAGGCGGGCAAAGGGCAGCAGAGTATGGCGAGACTGGCATAAAGCACCAGACTTTGACAGAGGGCAGGAGAGACTGGTAGACAGTAGCGGAGTCTGGGGACACAGACAGAAGGCAGCAGAGTGTGGGGAGACTGGCAGAAGGCAGTGGACATAGACAAATGGACGCAGAGTCTGGGGAGAAAGGAAGATGGCTTCAGAGTGCGGGGAGACGGCAACAGAGACCGGCAAATGGGAGTGGAGTTTGGTGTGACTGGCTAACGGCAGTGTACTCTGAGGAGATTGGCAGACAGCTACAGAGACGGGTAAATGACACTGGTGTCTGGGGAGACTGGCAGAAAGCAGCAGAGTCTGAAGAGACTGGCAGAAGGTAGCGGAGTGTGGGGACACTGTTAGACAGTAGCAGAGAGGGGTAAGTAGCAGTGGCGTCTGAGGATATTCACAGAAAGCAGTAGAGTCTGGTGAGATTGGCAGATGGCAGCAGACTATGGCAGACAGCAGAGCAGACTGGCAGATGACAGCGGATTCTGGGGAGACTGGCAGCCGAGTCTGTGGGGACTGGCAGCCGAGTCTGGGGAAACTGGCAGGTAGCAGCCGAGTCTGGGGAGACTGGCAGGTGGCAGCCGAGTCTGGGGAGACTGGCAGGTGGCAGCCGAGTCCGGGAGACTCTCAGGTGGCAGCCGAGACCGGGGAGACAGTAGCCGAGTCCGGAGAGACAGTAGCCGAGTCTGGAGAGACTCTCAGGTGGCAGCCGCGTCCGGGGAGACAGTAGCAGAGTCCCGGGAGACAGTAGCGGAGTCCCGGGAGACAGTAGCGGAGTCTCAGGAGACTGGCAGATGGCAGAAGAGTGTGAGGAGACTCGCAGAGGGCATCACAGACGGGCAAATGGCACTTCCTCAGTTTATCCAGGGATTATCTACTCACGCAGCAACAATAAGAGTTCTGTCTCCACCGAGTCCGACTCAGGGAGGTCACACCATGACAAATTCTAATAACACAGAAATAATACACAATGCAATGGTTAAACTAATTAACACTTACCTCTCTGGCTTATATTTAAAGGAAAACTTTAGGGCCCCACTTTTTCCAAGGCACTTTGGAAGTAATTTTATATGTATTCTCTTACTTAAAGGAAGACGGGGAAATGCTGTGCTTGCCTACGGATTAAACTATGCATCATACAGGGCTGGCTCTTGAATTAAAATCTACATACTACAGGGCTGGCTCATTAACCAAATTATCACTTTTGTTAATGTATACGCTCCTAACTGATTCTAGCTACGTTTTTTTGAATCTTTGATTACTAAAATCGACACACTTCAGAGTGGTATTCTCTTGATGGGAGGCGATTTTAATGCTGACCGTAGCTTTTCTAGATCAGATTTAAAAGGATCTGGTAGTTCCTCTCCTGGAATTCAAGAATTTCTGTTACAGAACTCTCTGTATGACTGTTCAAGAGTTTTCCATTCAACAGAGCGAGATTATACCTTTTATTCAAATATGTATCAAACATATTGACGCATAGATTATTTCTTGATAAAAGCAAAACATTTAAATGTAGTGAGAGATTCCAAGATCGGATCATGCCCCGGTGTTTTTGGAGATCTCTAATAACTTAGATTATAATATTAGAAATAACTGGAGGTTAAATGAATCTATACTGATAAACCCAATAAATAAACAAGAACTGATAATTGAGGCTCAGCTATTTCTAGAGAATAACAATGTACTAACCCAGACAGTAGTACACCTTGACTCCAATTATTATAGATTGAGCCAAGCACCACATTGTATATTTATCCCACCACCCAGCTCCCCTTTAGTATTGATTTATATGATGCCCTAAACCAGAACCCCCGTGTGAATTAATGCCCCCACACCCCTGCATATTACCCCCAGCCAGCCTCACGTACTGTATTTATGCCATCAGGCTAGCCCCTCTTTAGTATCATGTCAGCCCTGGTAAGGAACATCTCTTGTACCGCCAAGAGGAGGCTGGAACCCAGCAGAATCACGTCACGTTACGTGACAAGACCCTGCTGCATTCCTGCTTCCCCTGGGAGGTAATCGAGAAGGGAAGCAGTGGCCTCTGCTGAAGTCTGCGAGCAACACAGAGACCTTTCCAGTTCAGGTAAGGGGGTGGAGGAGGGTATGAATGAGTATGTGTGATTGAGTGACTGAATGAAGTGAAGTGAAGGAATATTTGTGAATGAGTATATGTGAATGAGTATCTGTGAATGAGTCAATGAATTAATATTTGTGTATGAGTCGATGAATATGTGTGTGATAGCATGGATGAATAAGTGGAGGAGGGGGTGCATGGCACAGGGAGGCTGTTTGAGGCAAGGATGTCCTATGCTTCCAGTCTGGGTGCCCTAGAGTGGCGGTCCAGTCACAATTCCCCACCCTGATGTAAAGGATTAATAGTACAAGACATATAACAGTTTGGGGTACAACAGTATGATGTTTATTTGGGGCCCAGTCTGCTTCATCATGATGGTATTTGATGGTATATTTAACCATGATGGTATTTGATGGTATATTTCTTCATGATGGCATTTGATGGTATATTTCCCCATGATGGAATTTGATGGTATAATTCCCTGTATTAGATAAAATAATAAAATGTTAGAAATTGCATTTTGATGTTTGCTACAAAATATTATTAGTGTTGATGCGTATAAAGAAAAAAACAAACTAGCTTTTATATATTTTCTGTTACATTTATGCTAGACACGACCCCAGTAGTTTCAGTACTTACATTGAACTGTTGGCCCGTTTTATGCATCTCGAAGGTGTGGTGGTGGTGGCTTTCTCACATCCAGATCTATCTCCTAAAACAGAAACACAAATGTAAACCATGTATGAAGAATCCGGTATTTTCATGCTGCCTCTTTGTAGAATGACCAAGATTCTAGTAAATCATTTCATTACCTGTTCCTGTTCATGGTTGCGACACCCGCAGTCTGTTGCTTTCAATGACGTGTGCGTCGGGTAACTTGTGCAGAAGATGGAGCAGCAACTAAAGACCGATTTCCAGGAATAACAGGAAGAAAACCACTTCGAGGTTCCTCAGGACGTCTTCCTCCAGGGACAATGTTCTTCAGAGAGCCAGAAGAAACACCGGATGCTTTCTTGCATGTTGGGTCTTTTGAGAGGAAAAATATCGTAAAATAAAAAAATTAAATTTGTAGTAGACACACTATACATAAAAGTAAGTCAAATTCTGACTTCTAGTACACAAACGTATAAGGAATTGCTACATATTTACCTTTTTGTTAGGTATATAACTTTGTAAACAGACTTCAAATGATATAGAGATTTAGCTACAATGTAATCAATAGTTACTGCATTTTAATGGAAAACACATCTTTCTTCCTTATATGTAAAATGTGCTTTAAAAACATGTAGCAATACTGGAAGTTTCATTGGTAGTTTTTAAACTAATAAATGCATGTTGGAATACGCTACACAAAAAATACCCGCTGGGTCTTCCTGACTCCGCTATGCATTATGAAGGGAAAAACTCAATAGCTTTGCTTCCAAGAAGAGTGGAGCTTAAAAAGATTTTAGCTTATCTACGATTTTCTGGAGATTGTGTTCTCAAGAATGAACCCCAGTATGTAAGCTAATGGATATTACTCTCAAACTGAATATTTGTATAAATAAATGTTCTTACTCTGTGCAGCCTTGGTTCGGGCACCGGAGAGACTCCTCTGGCTGTCACGTGCCGGCTGTTTAACTGGCTCACTGACGGCAGCAGTTGCCCGGACGTTTTGCACGACTCTCTGGTGTATTTGTCTCCCCGCAGGATGCTGGGAAGATGGAGGTGCTGCTCTTCCTGGCTGAAACAGTCTGGACAACTGTGGCACATCCCTGTTGGAGTGATGGCTGGGAGCAGTGTGAGCACTGGGAAATGATGTCGTGTGCCTCGATCTCAAATCAGGCAACGGGAGAACAGTTACAGTTTCTGATTCCTGACACAGTACCGGTGGGCGGATAAAGCGTAGCTGTAAGAAAACAACAAGATGTGAGTTATCACTATCATCACATGATCTTTATCATTATATACTAACCATAAGGAAATCCAAAAGACGATTTAACTATTCTATCAACGTCACTTTGTACATACAAAACAGCAACTTGGCTACCAAAACTTAAATAAAGACCAAATGACACAGGCTATCATTATCAGCTGAACAGTAGCCTTAAGCCGTAAGTTAACAACCTCAGAAAGATGCAAATAGATGGAAAAATGGTTATGGAAGCATGTTTATCCTCCCCATAAAGCTTTATCTCAGATCTTTTGCCTACATCATACATACAAAAAATTAACAAATATGTTTCTCCTGCTCTTAAATGTCAAGGAACCCTTGAGGAACTACCCCATGCATTAAGGGATGAATATTGGGTTTGTATTGTATGTTAGATACCTTACTATTCTTGTTAAACTTTCCCTGGGGTAAGTTAAAAATAAATAGTATACATTTTACTGGTATGTTTTTCCAAAAGGCTAAATAGTATGTACTATACAGCTAAAAAGCTTGCTTAACCCACCATTTATACACCAAGCTTTCAATGTAAACATTTAACTGGTTCTGCGTAACTGCCCTCATACAGTTGTGGCATTATAAGTTTTAATACTTGTGGAACTTCATACCTTTCTTTCCATACTCCTAATGTTAGTAGGAGGAGGACAAGTTGGCCTCGTTGGTACGTGATATGTGACAGGCTTTTCACTCGCTGATTCTCCTCGGACAGCATCCGGATTTAATCTCTGGCTCATTCCAAAGGGAACGCGCTTTGGCTCTTGCTTTTGATTAAACTCTTCCAATTGCTTCCTGCAAACAAAAAATCAAGGTTCTTATGAAAAAATAATTAGCTCAAAAATATAGAATAATAAAGAGAATAGTGTAAGTTTCTTGGGTTTCCTTATTTGCGTTATTATGACCTCAAATAATTGGTCACAGAAAACCTTTCATGTTGTTCAAGATGGACAACAAGACAAAATACGGCAGACTCTTCCTAATCTTCTATACTTCAGTTCTTACGATGTGCAGACCCACCATGCTATGAGGCTGGGCAAAGTCCTCTGTGGTGTAAATGGGCAGGTTGGAGAAGTTCTGCCTTTCAACTGACCCATTGAGCATTGGATAGATCACCAGTTACTTGGGAAAATGGTTACAGGTATGGATAATAGTTCTACCATAATTTGACGGTTTTGCATTTCACATTGAAGCCGCTGTAACCAAGGTGTAAACGTAGGCACTGTATTTGTAATAATAACTGACCTGACACACTCCGCTCTTGCTTTGGAAGTTGCAGTTTGCTTGAACACTAAACTCCCGGGTTTGAAGAATTTCCCGTACTGCTCAGCTTTGTCATTGGGGTAGATCCGTCGGTAGCCTCCAAGGTGACTGTCCTCATACTTTTCTACCTGCTCCAGCCAAGATGTCTGGGTTTTCACCAATCCCTGTCTCCTATTTTACAAAAACACACATTATTATTATTATTATTATTATTTATTTGTGCAGATGGATGGTTCTCTCTTGTTCATTAGATTATTTGGATGTTGTGTGCACAATTCCATTGAAACATATAAATATATGTATATTTTGTATCTGTTTTCATAACATCCTTGTTGTTCTTTTATTGCCTTGAGTTAATATGACTACAATTGGCTATATATTATTACAATGTAAAGCTATGGGAGAAGCTAAGTTTGTTTTTCATTGTTATGAGGTCATTGAAAGTATAATAATAATAATAAAAAATGACTTCTGCTTCTAAGGCAATATGAAATGGAATGACTTCAAACACACCTTGCTACCTTCGGGAGCTTGGATTGTATTGAATGCTCTCTAACTCTGCGCTCTTCCTCAATAACTTGTCTTTTGTCGCTGGCACGGATTCTGATAATATTAAGGGTGTCCTGCAGCAGTGCATCTGTGACCTCGTGATCCAACCGTGAGTCTGTGGTAAAACTTGGAGTGTGATTGACCTGCATGAGCATAGATAAAAAATATGAGTTTATTAAACTAATTACTGAATTGAAGTTTGTCCTAGGAAAAAATAGCCTCATGGGAATGTTACATGTTTAAAGAGTCTGGAATCCACCAAAACAAACAGTATATATATATATATATATATATATATATATATATATATATATATATATATATATATATATATACACATTATACTACACGTACACACTTGACACACTTGACTCACCACAACCTAACTCCAGACTGCACTGGATTGTGATGTCATATCCGGCACTTAGGATGGTGGACATCAGCTCCGAACATTGCTAACATTGCTTGTTGGATGTCCAGAGCAGATGATGAGGAACCGTGGAATACAAAAAGGTTACAAATACAGAGGAATTAACACCAATTACAATATAAAACAGGAAGAAATGCAGAAATATTAGCATCTGATCGATTTTATATTGCATGTGTTATAAGCATGATATTTGTACTGACACTAGTTTTATGATGCATGCGATTAACTTGTCCGCAGACATTCTGGACAGAAATGCAAAAGTCTTTACAGCATAGAAAATTTCATGTTCTGCCATTTTCTACAGTTTTTTCTAGCTCTATGTATGATTATGAGTTTATTCCTTGCCTTTTATACATTAATACATATTTCCAGTTAAAAATGTTTACTGTTACCTCTAGGAGCCATGGCTTCAACTTTTGGTCTAGAATGATGTCAAAGCCGATGATCTCGAAGGAGTTGCTACCAGCACAGTATGGAAAGCATGTCTGATAGTTGCGCTTCAAGATCGGTTGAATGGAAATCAGGGCCTTGATGATGACATCATCGATCTCACTCCATATTTTCACTGTATCGTACCCATGGTTTTCCAGCCAACTTCTCAGTGTTGAAAGTTTTCTGTTGAGGTAAAGAATTAAAAAAACAAACATCAGAAAATAAATATATATATATATATATATATATAATAATAAATAATATTTGTTGGTTATAATTACACACCTTTTACTCCCTTTCACGTCATCTCTGATGAAGTTTGCACTGTGTTTGTTAATTGCATAGTTGGTCAGATGCATAAAGACATTATCCTAGAAAAAAAATATAAAAAAATATTGATATCGTTACATTAAACAGTAATTCCTGGGAACTGTCCAGGGTGGACCCAGAGTCTCCTGCTTCCCTGGGTCTCTTGTCTCTGCTCCAGGCAGGATCAGGGCCGGCCTTAGGGGTGTGCGACCTGTGCGGCCGCACAGGCCGCCATGGCAACAGGGGCGCCTGTCCAGGACTTAAATTAAAACATCATTTTTTTTTTTAAAACAACAACAAAAAAACAATGCTTTAATTTAAGTCCCAGGCAGGGGCGCCGAGCGGTTGCTCGTGAAGTTTTCAGCAACTGCTCGGCGCCCCTCACTCTCCATGACGCCGTCGTGGTGCCGGCATCTCATGCTGAGCCCGGGACTTAAATTAAAGCATCGGGTTTTTTGTTGTTGTTTTAACTTTATTTAACATCCAGAGCGGCAGAGCGAGAAAACGTACGCCTCCCGTTCCCACCGCAGGACTCAACAAGGTAAGTAAGGATAATGAGAAGTAGGTAGAGGGGGTGAGGGGAAGGCAGTGAGAAGGGGCCGAGGAGGGGAAGGCAGTGAGAAGGGGCAGTCAGAAGGGGCAGAGGGGGGGCAGTCAGAAGGGGCAGGGGGAGGGAAGGCAGTGAGAAGGGGCGGGGGGAGGCAGTGAGAAGGGGCAGAGGGAGGGAAGGCAGTGAGAAGGGGCAGAGGTGGTAGATAGTGAGAAAGGGGAGTTTTGTGACAAGATTTTTTTCCTTTCCTTTTTTGGGATGGGGGGGCACCACAGGAGTAGTCCGCACAGGGCGCCAGAACACTTAAGGCCGGCTCTGGGCAGGATAGGGGTATTTAGCTACATCCACTACCTGGTCACTTATCTCCCTTCTCCCAGCCTATTTAAGGCTGCCTGTGGCTAGCTGTTTTTATGGTATTTAGAATTGTATCATTATATAATATCTGACTATTGACCAGGGTACTTCATGCATAATCCTTTCTTTCCCATGAGGATTAGATTAAAGATTCCTTTGGAATTTCACTGTAACCCCCAAACAAAAAGAAGGGTTCTTCCTGCGACATTTTAGGAGCTATGCATGAGCCATTGAGATTACTTAGAACCATGTAGGGGCATAACTAGAAACCATATGTCCCCGGTGTGAAAAAATTCAACTTCACGAAGCAACATATTCCACAAATAGCTAGTGAGTGGCAACTTTGACTCCAAGCAGCTTATCAGTGCCATCCCAACCTCCACAAAAGTCACTCTGTGCCCTCTGTGCCCCAGCTTGTCAGTGCCCTCAAACAGCCTATCTGTGTCATCTTTACCTCACAGCTAGTCTGTGCCATTATTGCCCTCAAACAGCTTGTCTATGCCTTCTTTGACCTTTGTTCTGCCCCCTTGGGTACACTTTGGCACACATATGTAGATGCACTAACAAACGTTCACATGCTTACACATACACTTACTCAAACTCAATAAACACACATATACACTCATTCTAACACAAACACTCACCACTTATATACGCAATACACATTTATGCTCACACATAAAACACATCTACATCTACATCAACACGTAAATACTTACACTGACACATTCATGCTAACTCACATACCATCTCACACCACTTACACATATGATCACACACCAACACTTAAACATACACATCTGTGCTTACACACTCACACATTCATATCTTTACTCATACACAACTTATACAGATTCTGCATACGTGCACTTATACGTAGACATTCATGCTCACATACATAAAAGTATACATACCCCTCATATTTCCTTAAGATGAAAAAACTACATCATGTAATCATTTCTTATTGTTTGTTTTACAATCAGTAGCCATTATATTTTCAATGAAAGATGCTTACCAGGTTTTTGCTGTTGGGTTTGGTGTAGCTGGTGGTCGCAAACCGCACAATACCCTCGTTATAGATGAAAATGCGCAGAGGGTCACAAGAAGTGACAAGGACATAAATACGAAGGTCAAATTTAAATCCATCTATCAGGAATGGCTGTGTGGATAAATCACATATATATATATATATTAGTATAATTCATGAAGTGCAGACAAGAACCATCATAGAACTTTGTAGTGATCAGAACTTTATATTGTATACAGATACTTATACAACATCTGAGTACTTACATAGAAGTGCTTTAGGTAAGTATTTCATATTTCCCTATTTCTATATACCGTATTGGCTGGGATATAGGCCGCACCCGCATATATATCGCACCCTAAAAGTTAGGTGCTTTTTTAATGAAAAAAGTTTCTGCCCCCCCCCGAGATATGCTGCCACTCTGTCCCGAAGATGTACCCCCCCGAGATATGCTGCCACTCTACCCCCCCCGAGATATGCTGCCACTCTACCCCCCCCGAGATATGCTGCCACTCTACCCCCCCGAGATATGCTGCCACTCTACCCCCCCCTAGATATGCTGCCACTCTGTCCCCAAGATGTCCCCCCCCCACCAGATTTACCGGTGCAGACTCCATGGGGTCTTGCGGGGGACATCTACACATAACACGTATTCAACTTCCGGTGCCGGCACTTCCACCGTGGGAAGTACCGGCAAGGAAGATTGTTCACACAGACGTTCACCGGCAGCAGCAATGCGAGCATAAACAACCTCCGCTGCCGGCACCTCTGCAAGATGTGCTTTAAAAATCTCCCTTGCCGGGACTCCCCCCGTGGGAAGTGCAGGCAGGGGAGGCTGTCTGAGCACATCCGAGAGTAGGATACGTGTCCCCTGCACTGCTGCGGGGGATCTGTATCCTAACCCTACTGCCTACCTGGCGCCCGGGACTGCATGTCCCGGGCGTCGGGCGCTAGACCCCGAATATAGGCCGTACCCCCACTTTAAAGACTTAAAGTGGGGGGGAAAGTGCGGCCTATATTCGAGCCAATACGGTATATAGCATATACAGCATACTACATAAACATTACAATTGAATGTTTTGAGCACTTAATATGTCTGTTCAGTTATAATGTAAGCATAGAATTCTGTAATATTCCACATTTTATTACCTTTTCGAGATACTGCTGACAGATCATGGGTTTTTCAGGCTTGATGTCATCCGCATTGCACGTCAAGAAAATACCTTGGCCTTGGCAGCCCCTGCCTGGCTTACAGATATAGGTCTCTCCTTTTCTTCTGCGACTATATGCCTGGAAATCCTCATAGCTATGGGACAAACAAATGGATTTTAGAAAGGGGATTAGAATTACTGATGCTGAAGAAAAAATTGCATTTGTCAACAAAGTTTCAGGTCAGGAATAACAACTCCCATAATGCTCAGTCAACCACAGACACAGTCCATTTCTTTTAGGATGCTGGCTGACCATCATAGTGGTTAGGTAATTTGTGTTGTCCCTTATCAATGAAGAACAGGCTGTATAAGTGATGATACTCATTGGAAAACATTAAATGCAAATAAATATTTATAAAAATAAATAAATTATAAATAAAATAAATATTAAATATATAAACTGGCTTCACATTGCGAGGATTAACTGCCACGCTTTACTACTGAAGAACATGGAGGAGCTGCTATATAGAGAAGAGGCAACTCATTATCTACATTAAACGCTCTACAGACTTCATATCCATTACTTAGAGACTTACTCAGCAGGTAGACTCCACGTCCGTGGGAAGATGTTGTATTCCTTGGGGAAAAACTTGAACATTCGGTTCATATTCCGCGCCAGTGAGTCTTTCCTGCATATCTCGCTCATTCCGGGGAAGCGGTTGATTATCTGTAAATAAAAATGTATAGAAATACACAAATGTTAAAAAAAAAAAAAAAAGGCTTTTCAAGTAAAAATGCATCATTTTACACAAATATGTCTCTCTTCAGCTAGATGAAAAATACATACATATAATTCTGACCCATTTAAATAGTGACAGAAAATATAATGTTCTGAAACCCCAATTATTTAATCTACAGCCCCTAACGGGAATGTGGTTTTTACCTGAAATTGCTTCATGTCCATGATCTGTTTTGAAGGAACATAACTATCTGACCAGAATACTGTCCAATCTTGATCATCTCCGACCTCCTTAAATCCGCAATGTTGGACAGCCCGACGCACTGGAATAAAACAAAAAGCAAAACTTACACACATGTTCTAGTGTTTTCAGTCATTTGTTATATGATGGCATTTCTCACGTGGAATAAATATAAGTGAAAGTGTTATTTTACATTTATAGAATAATGAGATAATATAGCTAAGTTTAGTCATTCTTCCTAACGACTGGATGTATAAATCCGAGAAACCAATTTTATGAATACAGAACATAGAAAGGTTTCTCTAAAATATTTGTATGGGCAAAATATCTATGATGTAAGAAGTGTAAGAATATATTGTTTCTGTGCATGTTGCAGATCTCTGATAATTCAAATGTTTTTGTAACTTTATATTAAACAGTCATTGATTACTAAAGATCATACTTACCACTCTCGTATTTGCACTTGGTCAGATTTATTCCAATTGGTCTAAAAACAAGAAAGAAAAATCACGTTTAAAATGTTACATATTACATAAAATATGCAATAGTTGGAAACAAGAGTGTAAATTCTATAAGTACATGCTCATATCTATATATCTTATAAAAATGTATACTTCTGAGTATGGAATGCACAGGATATCGATAATGACCCAAGATTTTTCCAGCATTGTGATAACATTTATCAGAAGTAGGTAAAATACATCATTGATACACTCAGAAGTTTCAAGTTCTTACATATATGTTTAAAGAAAAGGCATTGCTGATTAATGATTACAGAATATTACAAGGAAATCACCAAACCTTATTTTTTCCTTTTTAGGCGTAGAATTCGCTGTTGTCAAATCCAAAGATTTTCCTCCAAAATCAGCGATTTCAGCAAGAGAGTCATCCGGCGCTTGCTTCTCACCCTTTTCATCTTCAGAGTTATCAGACCGGCCAGGTAGATCCGAATAAATCTTCATTTTACCTGCCATCACTGAAGCTGGGAAACCAAGAAGACACCAAGAACATTAGAGTCATTAAAACTACAATAACTATAATATTGCATAACATTCATTGCTTCAGGTTTACTCCCATGAAAAGATGGTAACGCAGGACCCATGATATACCTGGTACATCATCGGTTAAATCGCTCCCACATCACAGAGATCAACAAGAACATGGGGGGGGGGGCACCACTGCTGCTGATGGCTCCCGATAAGAGCCAACAATCAGTGGCAGATCTTCCATGCTACAGCCAATCACATGCATGGAAAAAGTCCAAAGACAAAGGTGATGCTTGCATCTTGGCTCTCTGTGATTGTTAGCAGTATTTTTTATATGGTTATTTTTTGTTTTGGTTATTGTGTGTAGTTACCATGGTAATTAGTGGGAAATGTGTTAGCTATGCTTAGGAAGGGGTTAAAAATATAAAAAAATGAAATAGTTATATAGAATGATTTCTCAATCAGAGCAAATTAATGAATATATGATTGGTAATTATTCCTATTTATAATAGCTGTGTATAATTTATATAGCTATAAACTTTATTTCATAAAAAAAATTGTTCTTCACATATATGAATTTAAAAACATTTCCTATCAAAAAAATGTATATATAATTTGAGTGGGGACACTAACTGAGAAAAATGGAAATAACTGTTGAAGAAAGAAGTAGGAAAAACCAGTACAATAACCCTGTCCCTTAATGATGCATGTGGTGTATGTTTCTTGCTTAATGTTAGTTTTATACAATATCTTTTTTTCAACAATGAGTGATTTTGGTGTTTTAATCCATTAGTAAAATGAAACAAAAATCCCTAACATACCTGTTACAATGAGATGAGGAGTGGATGCGCAACAGATGAGTAATAGCAATAGTCCTGCAGTATAACAACTACAGGGATTTGCTACAAAAGCTTGGCTTGTAAGCTAGAATTTCTGGGTTTATAACTCAGAATAAGTCAGTTTGTCCAAACGTGACCTACTATCGCTACTCTCAGTAATAGAGTGATTGTCTGGGCTCGTGATCCCCTAATGCATACACTTAGAATGTGTGACATCACAAAGCTATGACACAACAATTGACCAGTTACCATGGTGATGATGTAAACAGTCATGTGGAATTCAATTGCCTTGCAAAGTAGCAGTTATGCCAGTGTATTAAGCTTTCTTTTTAATGCAATGAAAAGGTATTAATGATAAAAGTTTTAGTTTACTTGTTTCATATCAGTCCCTGCGTGCTTCTGTCCTATTTGTTGTCCACCTTGCGTATAAGCCCAGAACACAATGTATTTGATCTAATAACTACAGTTTCAACAATAAACTACAAACAGTATATTATATTAAAACAAATGTTTGTTTACCATGTAAATTACATTAGCACATAATAATATAGGTATTTAGGGAATTTATATAGTCATATTTGTATTGTTTGAGAAAAAGTCTAAGTAGAACAGCAGCTTTAATTTAGAGAAACCAGGTAGATGGGGACCTCCAGCCATCAGATGCCATGACCACAGCGCCTTCCTGCAGACTATTCCTGCAACAAAAATAAAGACCTTAAAGCGGGACGTTTGGTAACATTTTCAGACGTTTTATTGCATTCTTATTACACTTGGATAAACTGGTAAAATGCTGATCATGTTTTGCAGTAACGCCGTTCTTCAGTATTGGATCTTATAGAGATACCCCAAGAAAGCTGTGACATGCCTTAACGAGAGCCGGTTGAAACAGACCTGCAGTTACACGGTATTAATACGACTACAACACGTGTGTCCTTTACATGCCAAAAACATAACCAATGACCTCTCTACACCCACCATGTCTGCCCGACCATCCTAATTACCGCATCCCGAGCGGTCACTACTCTTGATAGGAACCAAGGCAAGATATCAATGTCATTAAGCCTACTTAATCAATTGCTGAATTACCAGGGTGATTTACTGAATTGAATGTTTCTCCGGCAAGCGATATGCAGGGAAAGCTTTTAAGGCGTTCAGATTGAGGATTCTTGAACATATCAGCTCTCTTCTGTACATTACTAAGAGTTCACCAATATCTCCCACCATGTTCAACAGCAGCATGCCGGTAGACATTGCGTGTCTCAGTTTTATTACAATTGAAAAAGTGCCCCATATAAAAGGTGACATTAATATCAGGGAATTGCAGAGTGAATGCGATAGTGATGTCCGGATCATGAACGAATCGTTCATTTGATCCGATTCTTTTCAGTGATACAAATTGATGCAAATGATTCAAAGGATTCAAATCTTACAGGGATCCGGATCTTACAGAGATTCGAATCATTCAGAGAATATCACTGACACCATACTCCTATAAATCAATACATTAATAATCTTCACTGGATTTAGATTCCCCTTAGTTTGCCCCTCTTTACCTCTAACTGCACCTTCAGTTAACTTTATTAAATGAATTAAATTAACCCTCAGTTATCAGCATTAAATTAACCCTTAAAACCCCATCAACCATAACTGCTCCTAAATTAACCCTAAACACCCCATCAACCATAACTGCCCCTAAATTAACCCTTAACACCCCATCAACCATAACTGCTCCTAAATTAACCCTAAACACCCCATCAACCATAACTGCCCCTAAATTAACCCCAAATACTCCATCAACCATAACTGCTCCTAAAATCAGCCCTAAAGACCCCATCAACCATAACTGCCCCTAAATTAACCCTAAATGCCCCATTAACCATAACTGCCCCTAAATAAATTGCATGTACTCCAGATAAATTGCCTAATAAATTGGTATGGTTGATGGGGTCTTTAGGGTTAATTAAGGGGCAGTTATGGTTAATGGGGTTTTTAGGGTTAATTTAGGGGCAGTTATGGTTGATTGGATGTTAAGGGTTAATTTAGGTGCATCTATGGTTGATGGGGTATTTAGGGTTAATTTTAGGGGCAGTTATGGTTAATGGGGTGTTTAGGGTTAATTTAGGGGCAGTTATGTTTGATGGGCGGTTAAGGGTTAATTTAGGGGCATTTATGGTTGATGGGGTATTTAGGGTTAATTTAGGGGCAGTTATGGTTGATGGGGTCTTCAGGGTTAATTAAGAGGCAGTTATGGTTAACGGGGTGTTTAGGGTTAATTTAGGGGCAGTTATGATTAATGGGGTGTTTATGGTTAATTTAGGGGCAGTTATGGTTGATGGGGTATTTAGGGTTAATTTAGGAGCAGTTATGGTTGATGGGGTGTTAAGGGTTAATTTAGGGACATTTAAGGTTGATGGGGTGTTTAGGGTTAATTTAGGGGCATTTATGGTTCATGGGGTATTTAGGGTTAATTTAGGGGCAGTTATGGTTGATGGGGTGTTAAGGGTTAATTTAGGGGCATTTATGGTTCATGGGGTCTTTAGGGTTAATTAAGGGGCAGTTATGGTTAATGGGGTGTTTAGGGTTAATTTAGGGGCAGTTATGGTTGATGGGGTCTTCAGGGTTAATTAAGAGGCAGTTATGGTTAACGGGGTGTTTAGGGTTAATTTAGGGGCAGTTATGATTAATGGGGTGTTTAGGGTTAATTTAGGGGCAGTTATGGTTGATGGGGTATTTAGGGTTAATTTAGGGGCAGTTATGGTTGATGGGGTGTTAAGGGTTAATTTAGGGACATTTAAGGTTGATGGGGTGTTTAGGGTTAATTTAGGGGCATTTATGGTTCATGGGGTATTTAGGGTTATTTTAGGGGCAGTTATGGTTGATGGGGTGTTAAGGGTTAATTTAGGGGCATTTATGGTTCATGGGGTCTTTAGGGTTAATTAAGGGGCAGTTATTGTTAATGGGGTGTTTAGGGTTAATTTAGGGGCAGTTATGATTAATGGAGTGTTTAGGGTTAATTTAGGGGCAGTTATGATTAATGGAGTGTTTAGGGTTAATTTAGGGGCAGTTATGGTTGATTGGCTGTTAAGAGTTATTTTAGGGGCATCAATGGTTGATGGGGTATTTAGGATTAATTTTAGGGGCAGTTATGGTTAATGGGGTGTTTAGGGTTAATTTAGGGGCAGTTATGGTTGATGGGCTGTTAAGGGTTAATTTAGGGGCATTTATGGTTGATGGGGTATTAAGGGTTAATTTAGGGGCAGTTATGGTTGATGGGGTGTTAAGGGTTAATTTAGGGGCATTTATGGTTGATGGGGTCTTTAGGGTTAATTAAGGGGCAGTTATGGTTGATGGGCTGTTAAGGGTTAATTAAGGGGCAGTTATGGTTGATGGGGTCTTTAGGGTTAATTAAGGGGCATTTATGGTTAACGGGGTGTTTAGGGTTAATTTAGGGGCAGTTAAGGTTGATGGGCTGTTAAGGGTTAATTTAGGGGCGTTTATGGTTGATGGGGTGTTTAGGGTTAATTTAGGGGCAGTTATGGTTGATGGGGTATTTAGGGTTAATTTAGGGGCAGTTATGGTTGATGGGGTGTTAAGGGTTAACTTAGGGACATTTATGGTTGATGGGGTGTTTAGTTTTAATTTAGGGGCATTTATGGTTCATGGGGTATTTAGGGTTAATTTAGGGGCAGTTATGGTTGATGGGGTGTTAAGGGTTAATTTAGGGGCATTTATGGTTGATGGGGTCTTTAGGGTTAATTAAGGGGCAGGTATGGTTAATGGGGTGTTTGGGGTTAATTTAGGGGCAGTTATGATTAATGGAGTGTTTAGGGTTAATTTAGGGGCAGTTATGGTTGAATGGCTGTTAAGAGTTATTTTAGGGGCATTTATGGTTTATGGGGTATTTAGGGTTAATTTAGGGGAAGTTATGGTTGATGGGGTCTTTAGGGTTAATTAAGGGGCAGTTATGGTTGATGGACTGTTAAGGGTTAATTTAGGGGCATTTATGGTTGATGGGGTATTTAGGGTTAATTTAGGGGCAGTTATGGTTGATGGGGTCTTTAGGGTTAATTAAGAGGGAGTTATGGTTAATGGAGTGTTTATTGTTAATTTAGGGGCAGTTATGGTTGATGGGCTGTTAAGGGTTAATTTAGGGGCATTTATGGTTGATGGGGTATTTAGGGTTAATTTTTTTGGGCAGTTATCGTTAATGGGGTGTTTAGGGTTAATTTAGGGGCAGTTATGGTTGATGGGCTGTTAAGGGTTAATTTAGGGGCATTTATGGTTGATGGGGTATTTAGGGTTAATTTAGGGGCAGTTATGGTTGATGGGGTGTTAAGGGTTAATTTAGAGGCAGTTATGGTTAATGGGGTCTTTAGGGTTAATTTTAGAGGCAGTTATGGTTGATGGGATGTTAAGGATTAATTTAATGCTGAGAATTGAGAGTTAATTTATTTAATTTAATAATGTTAACTGAAAGTGCAGTTAGAGGTAACGGGGGAATCTAAATCCTGGGGAAGTGATGATTAATGTATTTATTATAGAAGCATGGTGATATTCTCTGAATCATTCGAATCCCTGTATGATTCGGATCCCTGCAAGGTTCGAATCTTTGAACGATTCTCTGCCTTCAGTGACATCACTAGAGTAGGCAGACAGAAGGGTTCATTGACTATAATGAAAGGGGCGGGCCAATTGTTAGTGTGCCTGCAGGGAGGGACTGGGAAACAGTCACATGGAGTGATCCGAAGATTCGGATCATGAATTGGATCATTTCAGTGAAGGAGTTGATATGATCCGATTCATTTTAATGATCCAAACTTCCCATCACTAGAATGCGACTGTATGAAGGCTTTGGATGAGGACTTCTCCTTAACTGCCTTTATCCCCTTCCGTACCGGGACGTACCTGGTACTTCCTGGTTAACAGTCACCGGTAGACCGGGACGTACCAGGTACGTCTCCTCCAAAAAACGCCCCCACATCACCACAATCGCGGTGATCGTGGGGGCGCTACTGCTGCTGTCTGCCCAGGACTCCTGGGCAGACATCACAGCCTGTCTAAACCCGCCCCCAAGCCTACGATCACTCCCACGGAGTGATTTTGTAGGCAGAAACAGCGATTGCAGAAAAATCTGCAATCGCGGTTTCAGCTGCCACAGGCAGCTTCAGGGAAGGGGGGGGGGTGTTGAATGGGTCCCCACACAAGTGTGGGGACCTGATCCAACACCCCCCTGCTGCCTGATCGCTCCATGAGAGCGTCAGTGCAGCGTTAACCCCTTCAATGCCGCGATCGCGGCATTCAATGCCGCGATCGCGGCATTGAAGGGGTTAATTGCCGTTTTGTAGGGGGCTCTGCTGCTGGTGGTCTGCCTGGAAGCCCAGGCAGACCAGCAACAGCAAAAACGACCCCCCAGAAGTCCTCTGATCAGTCCTGTAGGACTGATCAGAGAGACTCCTCCCCTACAATCTCCAGTCTGTTGGAGATTGTGTCCCAGCTGCCAGAGGCAGCTTCAGGGACAGGGAGACAGGGTTCTTTGGTCTCCACATGAGTGTGGAGACCAGCCCCCCCACCCCCTCCCTTGCTCAGTTAACCCCTACCCCCCCTGTTCCTCAATTAACCCCTTCAATGCTGCGATTGTGTATGACCCCCCATCGCAGCATTGCAGGGGTTAATATTAGTCCCCACAAGCTTGTGGGGACTAAATATCAGTCAATGCTGTGCTTCAATGGAGCATCAGCATTGAAAGAGTTAAAAAAAAATTAAAAAATTATAATAATAAAGAAAAATAAAAAAAAATAAAAAAAATAAAAATAAATAAATAATTAATAAAATAATAATAATAAAGAAAAATAACAGCACTGACCTGAAAGTCCAGGGTGCTTCCAGGTCAAATGCTGGGCTGGGCTGATCAGATCGCTCCTGGCCAATAGGAGTGATCGGATCATTATGGCAGCCCATGGATGACCCTGCTCTACAAAGAGAGAGGGGTCATCTAGGTTAATTATGAAAAAACACAAATTATTAATTAATAAAAAAAATCATAATTATTACCTGATCACTTGTCGGTGACATTTTAAGTCGCTGATTATTGATCGGTCTCCCTGATTGATGTCAGCGGCCTAAACCTGTCACTTACAAGTAATCTGATAAAAAAAATATTTAAAAAAATGTAAATGCACATGTTCCAGTTTTGCCCTCATAGCTTCCTAAAAAAATGCATGAACCATGCATGTGAGGTCTTGTTGGACTCATGGGATGTTGGTGAACAAAATGTGGTGTTTTCTTCCACTGTTGCACTTATGCTGTGCAAGAAATTCAGTGCAACATTGAAATGTATGCGTTAAAAATGCAATAAAATAATTTCCCTGTGAAGTTTGGCAGACATCAGTGAAGAAATGGCTGGCTGAAAACTGTCAAAACTACCCTAGTTGAACACCTTGACTCGTCTACTGTACATAAATATATACTTTTATGGGGTAATTTACAGTGGGGGGCTTCCAAAATGTCCCAAATGGGATATGGGCTCAGGAAACCAATTTCTGAAAATTCCAAATTTGAAAACTAAAATGCGCATGTTCCAGTTTTGCCCTCATAGCTTCCTCAAAAAATGCATGAACCATGCATGTGAGGCCTTGTTGGAACCGGGGGATGTTGGTGAACACAATTTGGTGTTTTGTTCTGCAGTTGCACATATTCTATACAAAATATAATATAAAATCTAAAGCAACATTGCAACATATGCAAAAAAAAACAAAAAAACATAAAAATACCTCAAAATTTGGCAGCAATTGGCGATAAAATCCCTGTTTGAAAAGTGTCAAAATGACCCTAGTTGTACACCTTGACTTATCTACTGTTCATAAACATATAATTTTGGGGGGATAATCAGTATCTGTGACAACTATTCCAGTTATTAGACTACCATGCCAAATTTGAAAAAAATTACATTTCAAAAACGTAATGCATGCCTTGCAATATTTGCCCTATACTGGTCAAAATAGATAAAAATCCTGGCCATGTTGGGTGGTTTCCAAATCAGGACAACTTAATGAATATATTTGGGATAATTTTTTCCCATTGGTTCAATGTGTGTACAATTTGTATGTATACAAAACTGTAAAAAAATGCTTTTTTTTCATTTTTTCCCCACTTTTTCCAGTTTATTTCAAACAAAACAATGTACTACCCAGCTTAATATGGTTTCAAATGAAAGCCCTACTTGTGCTGAAAAAAACAATATATGATTTGTGTGGGTGCATCAATTGATAAGAGAGAAATTACAGTTGAAGAAAGACATGGCAAAAACACAAAAACGGCTCTGGTCCTTTAGCGACACGTTAGTATCAAAATCCCGGTCCTGAAGGGGTTATAGAAGAATGTTTAGGATGTGATTTTGGGAAACAAACTTACATCACTGTATTAAACCTCACTCTTGACCTATATGGGGATACTGATACATCACTACTAATACACACTCACCATTTGTAAGATTTAATATGTTTTTTATGTTTTCGTTCATCTTTAAACTTAATAAAATTAAATTTTTGTGAGGGGCTCATGGTGGAAACATGATCTGGTGCGCTGTATGTGTATATTACTAACAATGCTTGGTGTATAAGCACGGTTATCATGATGTCATGATGTGGTGATGTGGTATAGAGAGGGTTACTGCGAGTAGGAGCTTTAAGGATAATTAATAGGAGATGAAGACCGATACAGCAGATCGCAGTAATCACAGCATAAGGTGTGATGGCCAGTGTCTTAGTATATAGTAAGTGAGAGTGCCGGCTCTTTCTCTCATAATGAAGAGACTGCTTTCTATACCGTATTTGCTCGATTATAAGACAAGGTTTTTTTCCCCAGAGCAAATGCTCTGAAAAATACCCCTTGTCTTATAATCAGGGTCATCTTATAATCAGACCTCAAATAGAGGTCTGATTATGAGAGTAAGATCCAGATCCCCCGCAGAGCTGCAGGGGACCTGGATCCTCCTGTTTGGTAACCTCCGCTGCTGGTGCTTCTGACTCCCTGGTGTGTAGCCGGGGCAGCGGGTAGACGTCAACGTGATTCGCGTAGGCAACTTCCGCTGCAGCCGGAAGGAGCGGTTAGCAGCGGTGGGTTGTCTGCGTCCATCGCACAGACCTTCCCTGGCTGTCAGAGAGGAGAGTTCCCCGCACCGCTGCTGGAGGGTGTATGCGCAATGGAGGCAGACAACCCCCGCTGCTAACGGCACCTCCTTCCGGCTGCAGCGGAAGTTGTCTACGCGAATCGCATAGACGTCTACCCTCTCTACCCACTACACACCAGGGAGTCAGAAGTACCGGTAAGTTTGGGGGGTGTTAAATGGGGGGCACAAGGCATTTCTGTATGCAGAGTGCTCTATGATATGCCGTTTAACCCCCTTAATGCCACTCTGCCTCCAGATATGCATTTTAATCCCCTTTAGGGGTTATGCCAGAGTGGCATATAGGGGTATAAGGCATTTCTGGAGGCAGAGTGGCACACAGGGGGTCAAAAGGCTTACCATGGGGCACAGTGACATTTAGAAGGTTAAAAGGCATATCATGGGGCACAGTGGCATATAGGGGGTATAAGGCATTTCTGGGGCAGAGTGGCAAGCCTGGAAGCAGATGTACATAACTGGGGGGCAGGTTGGAAAATAAAAGGAAATAAAAAAAATATTTTTCTCAATCATAGTTTTTATTAAAAAAAAATAGTTTACATGAATTAACATTTACTAGTAAAACCTTTTTCCTATAGGGTCGTCTTATATCCAGGCTTTTTCTTTTTTTCCTAAATATTCAGATTTTAGGGGTTTTCTTAAAATCAAGCAAAGCGTAGCACTTGGAGCGATTTGTAACATGCCTGGGAACACAGCCAAGCGGTGTGAGATCTGTATACATTGTATCAGCAGAGAATACTTTATTTTATAGCACAGGCTGCCAATCAATCCCTCAACGAGGAGGATAGGGAGGAAGATCGGCTGCTGCAGCTGCACAGAGTGTGAGTATATCCCAAGAAATGAAAGGTTCGCATATAGCGCAACTATAAACGAAATTATGAGCAAGTCCACAAACACCGGATTCAGAAGCACCCGACACGCGTTTCGCCGATCCTCGCGTTGGCTTCATCAGAGGCAAACGGGTCTTGAAGGAATAATAGTCCGTTAAGCAGCTCAGCGATTTTTACTATCACTGGTGACCTGAATTACTGTATTTTTTCGCTTATAAGAGGAGGTAAAAGGAGATTAAAAAAATTGCATTTTTCTCAATCATAGTTTTTATTAAATATGAAAAAATAGTTTACATGAATTAATAATTACTAGTAAAACTTTTTTCTTATAGGGTAGTCTTATATTCAGGCTTTCTTTTTTTCCTAAATTAATATTCAAATTTTTTTTACCGCCTAATTATTACTATTTAGTTAGTGTAGAGACCGCAATCACTTGAATTAATTTATCTATCGCTAGCTCTAGGAATACAAGTTAGTTATACGACTAAACAGGAGTTGTATCCACCAGTGAGCTATTAGTTTATTTTGGCTGGCTACTATTTATCAATACAAAGCACTCGTCATGCATGTAACACAAATGCTGTCACCAGCATGCCAATAAAGTGGATCTATAAATCAATCAATGTTTCATCTGTAAAGAGTTAATAGGTTTATTATACAAATTACCGTATTTCCCCATGTATAAGACGCACCTCTTTTTTAGAAAAATGGGGTCTAAAAATTGGGTGCGTCTTATACAGTGGTGGTAGATTTTTTTTTAACTTACTGCTGCTTACCTTGATCCGCCGCGGCTGCACAGGAACCCGGTGGAGTCACGTGAATGCACATCGCATCCACATGACTCCGCTCAGTTCCTGTTCAGTCGCGTCGAGCAAGGCAGAGGGGAAACAGCGCCCCCCACGGAAGTCGGTGTGCGGCAGCAGAAGATCGGCAGTTCAGGTAAGGTTGGGGAGTAAATGTATGTATGCATGTATGTATGTATGTTAGCATGGATCCGTGTGTAGGGGGCACAGGGAGGGGGAAGAGGGAGGCTGAAAGTGATGTGCATGTACTGGCTGCCTGAGCATGATTTGAGTGCGTACTTGGGGAAATACGGTAAACTGTAGAATGTAGGATTTAGGGTCTCTGAAAAGTAAATCATTATTTTAACACATTTCACAAATGCTTACAAAGTGCTTTAATATGCATTATTTGTTGGTAACCATGAGACATTAGATTGTCCCTTTAAGCAAAAACATAAAGTTCCACCTATTTCTATCAATATGTTACATTAAAATTCACAAATTCACTTTCATACACAATAAAAACAAGTGAACAGCTGGATAAGACTAAGGTGATTTATTACAACTTTTAGGAACACTGATACAAAGCACAATAAAAGGCCACAGAACAGGAATAAAACGTGGCTCGTTAACATCTGTACAAACACTGCTCCTGTGACGCTAATTTGCGTGCAATCAAAGGCTCTGTAGGGGAAAATCTAAAATATGCCATTTTCAATAATTCTGCAGCATTCCAAAGTCTGTTCTCATTTGGAAATGGGATGGAAAGATAAAAACAAATGGTCCTTGTCTCCAAACTGTCTAGATAGCAAGAGTCACCATAATACTCACAAGAGGTCTGCCTTTTCATTGCAGTTTTGTTACGTTTTTTTTTTTTTTAAATAAAATGTTTTAAGCTACTATGGACCATATGCTGCGTATATGATAAAGTCTGGGAGGGCTACTTTATGTTTAGATAGTTTTAACCTAATTATCTAAATTTTTTGGTGGACAGCTCATAATAACAGCCACAGCAGCTTTTATCGTCTGCCATACATTTTGAGCACTTTTCATTGAAAATTATCTTTATTATGATTATGTCATCAGTTTATTGAGATGTGTTGTCATGGCTCTTAAGACATGGAAAACTGTGGTCTGCATCCAGACAGAGAGAGAAAAAGTGCCCCTAAAGCTTTGTCCAGAACATGCATATCCATAACTACCTCCAAGTTTTTCCAGATTCGCGCATATTATCCTGGATTAACCCAACTTGTTTTCTGACACCACAGCCGGATTTTGTATAAATGAGTGAATTGGAAGATATTTTAAGAAAAACTTTTGGGAGAATTCACCAGTAGTATCTCTATTGTATTTGAACGAAAAAGTGCAATATTTTATTTTAAACTGTATTGGCTCAGCTTCAAAAACAGACTTAATGGCAGTTTATGGACTCCCTCTTAAATGACTTGATTTAAGTCAATAGCCATTCTATACACCCTGCTGTCCCAAAAGCATCAGGCAGCTACCAAGTATGGTGATTTGGACATTTTTGGAGAAAAAAATTGTAGCCATTGGGTATGTCAACGGTAATTGTATTTAAACAGTACTGATGACGTTTAGTTATCCACATTAAAAGCATAGGAAAAGTCTTCTCCTGAGCAGTTCCTTTTTACTAGACCTGGAGGCCGCTGTAAGACACGGGACGGAAAAGACATAAGGAGAAAAGTCTCGTCCGGAACCTGTGTGGTATGTATGTACATTCACACTGCAGATTCTCTTTAGCTCACGTGCTAGGGCCACAAAGGCCATAGTGGTTTGCAGCCCCCAATGTTGACATTATACCTGTAAGCCTCCTGGTTTAGTAGAGAAACTGCATGATTTGCATGTTTTCAGGCCAAACATGTAGAAAAGTGCGATCCTAAGAAACGCCTTAAAGAAAAGTTAGCTCTTTATTCCTTAAATATAAAAGAAAAAAATATATATATCTGCGCCTTCTGTAGCAACTCTTGAAATCCGAGTAATGCAAGTCCTTTAATCTTTTTGTATTTGCAGAAAGAACGCTAGCGAAGGATGCTGCAACTTCTACAAAATCACTTTTTGAATTGCATTGTGTTATCTAAGAAGACAGGAGGGGATCACACGTTTCACTTTACAGACGGTGATACTTAAGACATTATTTCAGGCCGCATTAATTTGGTCTACATTTTACACCTGAAGGTAAGACCTTTAATTACCCGCATGCCAAAGCAGTGGCACCCACCGCTCTGTCTCTTTAAGTGTTAAAACACGTGTATAAGACAAGGTATTCTAATGCTGGGGGAGAAATGCTAGTAGCCGACAACACAAAACATTTATGAGTTGCCTACTCCACCCCTCAACCAAAGTCCGTTAACCTAAGTCTTCAAGCGCCTGGGATGGGGTTTAAGACAAAACATTGCCGATGGTGCAGAAATCAAAATGTTAGCGGCAAGTAAACTTCAAATTCTGACATCTCAGGCAAGTGTTTTGATGAAATCTGGCTTTTACCTGCTAACTTAAAAGGCACGTTAGAAATTCTGCACACGTAACAATCTTCCTTTGAGTCCATTAGCAGGAATGTTAAGTATTAGGTAGTGCTTCGCATGCCATCATGTAGTGCATTTCATTGGGTTTTGGGGATCCATTTGCTTACTTTCTGGGCATTTTGGAGCATTCAAGACCAAGCAAATGTCATTTACCCGTTTAACTCCTTCCAAGAAAAGGCAAAAGCCATCGGCGATGCACCCATTCAGACATAAAGGGTTAGCAAGAGTCACTTCTGGCAATGAAGAGGTTAGTAGGAATGATGATGGTACATGTT
This sequence comes from Spea bombifrons, assembly GCF_027358695.1. NCBI lineage: Eukaryota > Metazoa > Chordata > Amphibia > Anura > Pelobatidae > Spea > Spea bombifrons. Next base: position 1,403,047 of record NC_071095.1, on the reverse strand, counting down.
ATGATCCCGGAAAAGTTTTCAATTACACTATACGTCTAATAATAATATATATATATATATATATATATATATATATATATATATTACAGTTTGTGAAAGAAAAGGCCACTAGTGCTTAAGTTAAAAAAAAGAAAAGTAAATTATATATATATATATAATTACTTAATTATGTACATTAAATGCACGTTCTTCACAACTACAGGATCCAAGTGCATTTAAATGGTGTTTGATGGAATTGGTCTTTTGGAAGTTACAGTGCAAAAAAAAAAAAAAAGGAGAAAAAGAAAAAAAAACAGCTTCTCTTTCCAAAAAACACCAAACACCCTTAAAATGCCATCGCACAGGCAGGATAGGCCAGCACTGTGTACAAGACAAGGCAATGACTCTTCACCTGAGGCAGATGCATGCTGTTATAGTGTTTAAAGGCCATAGTGTGGAAAGAAACAGTCTGCTCCCCTGGAAATGGCTTCCTGCGATTTTGATCAGTAGCACTTGAGTGTGAGACCATCGACCTCAATCCTGCTGCCATAGGCATAAAAAGCCCCTACGGCCCTCCTCATGCATTGCGGGATAAAAGTTGAAATTCAGCGCCTTGGTATCCGTCCAAATAAATTATGGGGGGGGGGAGAGAGGAAACACACTGATCCCTATCCAGTGTCAAGGACTATTCTGGTTGCGGTCAATGTGGACTTTCAGAATTTTGCAGCAATGTTAGTCTGTGACCAAGCGGCTGGGAGAATTCCCTTTTGTAAGTCTTTGGTGGCAGTTTCGGTAGCTGTGGGCTCGAGTTCTGCCTTGGAGGGACGGGGGGAGCAGAGCTGTGAATGAGACTGTTGTGACTGGTGCTAAGTCCGCAGCAGCGGCGCAGGGACCTGGGAGACGGCGTGCTGGGAGGAGTACTCGGTGAGTTTGGAGCGGTGCAGACCTCCCTGAACCAATCTTGGTCTCGATGTAATCGTCCAAGTGGCGGAGGCTGCAGATTCAAGGGGCAATTTATAAAATGTTCTGGAGGCCTTTGGGGTACAGGAGGAGGGGTGTCGGGAAGGGGGTCTCTTGGAGGGGGAGGTGGCGGGCTATGCAGAGGTCCATCAAAAGGCCCCGTGTATGCAGGAACACGAGGCTGGATCTTTGGAGGCGGCGGTAATCTGGGAGGAATAGCTGGTGGTTCATCATCTAATCTGGAACTTCCCTGTGGGAAAGGGGAACAACAATAAGCTCTGCGTTAAAGATATCTTATAGAATTAGTAATTTATTAAAACAATTACAGAAGTCAGGGGGAAATCTTAAATGAAGGCACCAATGTTTTTAATCCATATGATGTTACGCAGATTCAATACCCATAACCAGTATGTCTATCAAGAGATGACTACTGGTTCGTAGTAAAGCTCAAAATATTTCTGCAACCGATCTCTCATTTAACTATTTACGGAAACGCAGAAAAATACTTTGTATTTTAATAAAAATAAACGTTATACCCATTGCCGAAGGGGTCGGGCTGTGTAGGATTTCTAGTTTTTTACGAGGTAGTTTGCTCTGCCGACAAACTTTCGAGACCATAAAACTTTTTTGGGGGGGGGAGAGTAATCATATTTTGTTGATTTCACATTGTATTCACTTAACACAGGTCTATAACAAACTTTGTATTGCATGATGTCCTTTGGATTAGAGAACACTGGTGCGGTTTGTTTTTGCAATTTCTTAGATGTCCGGAATGTTTCTAATTTATAAAACCCACAGAAAAAAAGGTTAATATAGCATAACATACAAATGACTACCCAGGCACCAGACACACTATAGGTGTTTAGTAAGGTGATAGACCTTGGATTGATTTTATAGCATTATCTGAGTGGGTAGACTGGTGTGAAGATGTATATGCCATCTTGGTTCGTATTGCCCCCTAGTGGCAAACGGCTGTACTTACAGACAGGCTCGCTGTATCTTGGTCAAACTTCTTTCGCGGAGGCAACGGAGGCGGAAGCACAAGTTCCTCGCTTAACCTGTGCAGACTGCCGCAAGAACTGAAAAAGGACTCTGGAAAGAACACGCAATGCGAAACGTAACCAATATGTCCGGGAACAGCATTTTTACAGACGTGACATGAACTCTTATAGAATACTTTGCACAGAAAATTCTCAATGCAGAGCATATGTGCTAAGGACTACTAAAATAATGTATGACTTACATAATTAAAACAAAAGCCCGGATAATAATGCCGGTATCGATGAAGCGTTTTAGACGAGGGCAAGAGGACAGAGGTTTAAGTTCTAAATATTTTTTTTTTACACAGTAGTAGCTACACTGAGCAGACTTCCTGCAGTGGCAGGGGAATTTAACCCAATCGAATACCACAGCATTCCATGACACCATATCAGACATGAGCCTTAAAGGGCAAGGGCAAAGAAAGTCATCTTTAGTACATCGTGCATAGTTCTCCCCATTGGGTCTTGATACATCCAAGAAAATATTGGATGGGGGGGTTCATCTGGTTGCCATGGTGACCAAATACAGTTTTCAACCAATTATCCTGCCAACAATCTTGTCTCTATCAATGCGTAACATCAAAGAAAAAACGTTAAAACACTTACTGGAACTTGGCAAAAACACAGGAGCAAAAATACTGTTGCTACCTGAAAAATAAAAAAATACATCCATTAGGAAAAACGTATAACAGACTGTTCAAATATTTATTTGTAAACAAAGTTGAAACGTAGCACCTCTCCTCGCCGATGGAGACATCATCTCACACACCCTGGCATTTCGACCCCATGAGAACCATCTCGACGCTCCGCTCCTCCAGGGGATCGGCTGGACTGGCTCCAGCGTGCAGAAGGCACAACGCGAATACGCACAGGCAAAGCAGAACACGTTGTGCTTACCACCATCAGCTACTTTTAATAAAATTAAACTTCAAGGGGTGGTGGACAGATGGACCAGCTTCTCTGCAGAAGTGGCAGATGTTTTTTGGGCTTCTGATATATACATGTTCTTCATGAACACTCAGAGGAACCAGGTTTCAGAGCCAGAATAACGAGCAACAGGGACAAGCATTCTCAAAGCCTCCACGGCCAAAAGGATGAAACCCTCCAACGCAATCAAGCAAGCAGAACCTTGTATGTAGTAGAGCATGCACAAAAGATACAACGTACCGTTTGAGATGTTGAGGTCATTATCTAAGAAGACACTGAGTTCAGAAGAGGCAGATGCTGGAGGAGTAGAAGGAGTGTTGGGAGAGATAGGAGGAGACGTGGTAGATTCATGCTCCGATTCGGTGATCCGGCTGAAGCTGATCTTGTAAGGCTCTCTCTCCAGAGGTGTTGGGTGACCTCGTAAAGTATTGGAAGATGACAGATGTCTCCCACTATTAGGTCTGATCCCTGGAGACTTGAGTGAATATGTGGTTTTTCTTGGCTGAAATAAACAATAGGATGCTAGTCACAAACTTGGCACCATTTTGGATTTGCTTGGTTATTGAGACAGCGGCAAACAAAGAACATACAAATCTGGGCGGTTGCTTGCAGCCTCGTGGCTCAATCTCTAGCGACTTATTAAATAAATAGTCGGAGAACTCTTTCTCTGGCGTGTTCCCCATCGGGTTCAGATTCTCAAAGAACCTCTAAAAGAAAAAGATAAGCAGAGATAAGCGGCAATCATAAACGACTAAAGGATTTCACCCCGTTTGGGGAAGTGAGAGACAGAAGGCATGCGATAGAAACGCGTAAATACAAACATTGATTCAACAACTTACAGAACAAAGGAGGAGGAACATTAGGACAAGAGGTTGTAGTCTAAAATGAGAGGGTCAGAGGCTTGGGTGCAATATAGCGGCTGCGAGGGAGGTGGGTAAGCAGCTTTGCTTACAAACAAACATTTTTGAGACGCGCAAACAGGCATTAGAAAGACGTTATTCCCTACCCGAATTTCTGGTTCTATCCGCAGACAGTAAGGCTGATTTTGGTACTGCTGAATCTCTCCCGTGATTTCAGCCACTCTTCTTCTCTTGCTAAAATTGATGAGTTCTTTCCCGCATCTCTTCAGAAAGTCTGGATTACCTTCTTCGGTCTTTAGAATATTTGTCAAATATATTCCTGGAAACACACAAACTCCAATTACCTCACCATGATACGTTTGGCAAACGCCTTCATTACTCTAAACACCTACTACAAGGTCCCTTCGCGGAAGTGTAACTTACCAAAAAAAGGCACACATGGTGGGTTGATGGATTTCAGTTTTGCCAAATATTTTTTAAAGTGATCTTGACTCAGTTCCACAGCTTCGTCAAGGATTCTCTTTTTCCTCTCCTGTAACGCCTTAAGACAGACCAATACTTTTGCATTACTTAGAAGTGGAAATAACTGCTGTGACACCCTAACCATTTTAATAATTATTCAGACAGAAGCTCCATTGTAATTTACATTAATAAGTAAAGACAGGCTAAGCATTGTGCAATTTTATGGACATGGGATTCCATGGCAGGTAAGAACCCACGGGCCCATCTATTCTGCAAATGTTCTTGTCTAAAGGCTTTAAAACCGTAGTTGGTCCTTGGTCTCGTCTTCGATTCAGGATAGCCATATGCCTTTCCCATACATTTTTTAACTTTCTTCATTCTATTGCCCTCTACCACCTCTGCTGGGACACTTGTATCCCAACCTCCCAGTAATGCAAGCTTCCTGGTGTATAAGTGGATTTTTCTGTGTATTTTCATATTTGTGTTGTACTGACACGTATGTAAGTTAACTGTTCCGACAAACATAAAATACACATGTTTACGTGTCATTAGGGTGATAACGTCTTGTGCCTGAAATCATTAGACTGTATGCTTGTGTCACACACACGAGGCAAGGGGGTTATAACACTAACCTCAAAGGTGTGATCCAATCTGTACACGGGAACGGAGTTCACCGCACTCACTATTTCCAACACTCCATTGAAGTTATTCAAGTCTTGGAAGACCTGGAGGATCTCAATAATTCGACTGAACACAGCTACTCGCTCCTCAAAATTTTCTGTCTCCACAAGACATCTAGAGTGAGACAAAAAAAATTACTTTGTCTTCTTCTTAGGGACATCCAATTATTGATCTCATGATTCCTACAAATATCGAAGTCCAAAGTGGTTAGTACTACTTTCTAGCGGCAAACAACTTCGAAGTCCGGAAGCTCAGGTTACTCTACGTTACTTTTATTACTGATATTCGGCACATCTGGCCTTCCAGTTTCTAACTGCTATAAAAGCCTGAACCATTATTCGGACCTCGGTCCTGTTCGATGTTCAGGATCGCCTCATGTCAATTCCATGAATGCTTCAACACCGCCTCTGCTATAAGTTTGTTGGACTTATCTACCACCTAAGTGAAGTAAAACATCCACACGCTCCATCTACGCTTTCGACTTTAACCTCTTGTCCTATAATTGTTATCCTCTTTTCAAGATGACTTCCCTATTGTACTTTGTTGAGCTCCTTTCTATATTTCAAATGATTCTACCATATGTATCATCAGTCCACTAACACGTAGCACAAACTTCTTAGGATTTTCTTCTCTAGAATGAATATGATAATGTCCATTTTCATGTTACAAGTATCTCAAACCAGCTGTTGAGCAACCCCCCCACCTCCTAAACCTGAGACCTCCATCCTATCCTGCCTTTCCTAGTCTACACCAAAACATAATTTTAAATTCAAACGAGTCCATTAAAGTTCAACACACTTTTCAAACCACAGTGTGAGGTTGGTGGTGTGGCGGATCATCTTCAGTAAATTGGGAGAGTTTATTTCTTTGTCTTCTTTAGTCCACACGCTGCCCACAAGCTCAGATGGCTGGACTGCCCTGAAAGAAACAAAGCCCAAAACAAGGAACATGAGCTCTACTCTCAGGAGGTGAGATGCTAAATGTGCTGCAAAAAATGCATAAAACACAAAAAAATGTGAGGAATTCATCAATCTTACACATTCCAGTAATAGAAGGCTGACTCCTGCATGCCCCTCTGATCCGTGGCTATCAATGAATACCATCATAAATGCAGAGTAGCCCATGGCAATAATAAATTACAGCATCACATGAGCCTACAACAGGGATCCCACCTGTATAGGTCGGACTCTATCAGCGTCAGCTGCCGAGCAATCTCTATTGGATGAAGGGTCATGAGGTCAAAGGTCTCAACGTTGCCAGCTCGGCTAATGTGCCATTCTATAGGTGGTGGCGGACTCTCAAAAGTGATATTGTGGCTCACGCCATTTGCCTGGGCTTGCTTTTTCCTTCTGATGATTTTGGCTATGGAATCTACCCATTTCTTCATTGATTTTCCTAAAAGAAAAAAAAAAGGGGGGGGGGAGAACTACATTGAATCTGTATATAGCAGACACATGATGTACACTGACAGCGTTCAGGGAGATTCAGATTTTGGCAAATATCTGTTTATGACTCTTGGTAGTTGTAGTTTTTTTTTATAAAGCAATATTTGGAATTTGGCAATCTTTTACTACAAATCCTGCATTTTGAGACAAAGTCCCTAACTGCGGAACATAATACACAGTCTAAAGCAGGGGTGTCCAACTTGCGGCCCTCCAGCTGCTGCAGGACTACATCTCCCATCCTCCTCAGCCAGCCCCTTAGCTGAAAGAGCATTATGGGAGATGTAGTCCTGCAGCAGCTGGAGGGCCGCAGGTTGGACACCCCTGGTGTAAAGTGATCAGTGGTGGGTACAGTCATCCTGCGAGACTTACGTTACAGAAGAAATAACCTTTAGAAACACGTTTCAGTATCATAGTATTACCAATAATTCAGAAGGTCAGGCTGAACGCTCTTACCTCTAACGCTTGAAATAAACGTTTCTAATCGGTCGAGCAGCTCGTCATCTCTTTCAAAATCATAAAAGTGATGTTCAACCCAGTGCCGGAAAACATTTAATACCCTGTAAGAGATTATTCGTTCTCAGAAGTCTTGGAGACAACACATGTTCCTTATATACAGTAGGGGATCCTGTTCCTCAGGCCGGCAAAGTACCTTGCACACCATCGCTTGTATATAGAGGTCCTTTTATAAACACTTAAGTTCTTTCCTCCTGTGGATTCTTAGTCTGTTTTACCTACTGCATGCAACTTCTCACCTAACTCAACTAACTTTAACAGCCTGACTGCTATCAGAACCGATAAATACCTTTCTAGAGGACCGGACGTTTTAACCATTACCCCGTGATCTGTTGTATTCTAAGCTTGCCAAATATAATGACATTTAATACAAGTTTTAACATTTAGGTGCGAAACCATTGATCTAGTTAATAGATGTTCCCCTTAAATTTACAAGTTTGCAATTTGTACGACTGACAAATCCAAAATGCAGCAAGTGAATTATCTGTTGCAAATATCACCAACCTGAGTTGCACCGGCTGAACATATTCCTTGCGAAACTTCTTAAGGTTGGCGCTGATGGGCTGTTCTCCTTTCTCTATGGCCATCCTGTCCGCTTCTGTTGGCTCAGGATCGGGGATCTCAAACCTAAACAAGGCGTACGGCGGAAGAAGAAATGAAAAGAACTTTTGCTTTGAACAAAAGATATATAGCATCAGTAACCACCAAATGTAATATAGATCGTCACACTAGTTGCTTAGATGTAGAAGACAACGGTGCGATACTAAAAAGTAGTTTGTTGAACTATGCCTATGATATCTAAACTTTTGCATGAGCTTCAGCTTTAAAAAAATAAGGATTCTTCCTCTTAAACAACTCTGGTAATTTATTGATGTAAGCCATACCTTTCAATGAGAAGGCTAAGTAGCTCCTGTGGTTTACAAAAAGATCGATATGTGGTCAGGAACGTGCGCACAAAGTTAGGATCTGCAAAGGAAGTCCATTTATAAATTGCTTTAAATGGTAAAGTTCTCACAACATGATCGTACAATCTCCCCTTGAACTTCTCAATACAACTATATGGTGTCATCGCCACTAAATTACTTTTCAGAATAAATCCTATGCCCAACACACACAAGCACTTGCTATATCAGCCTGTGGCTTTAACCCCTTCAATCCCAGGGGTTTTTGGTACCTCAAAGCCCAGAGCAATTTTGCCATTTTTGGGGTATGTCGGTTTAGCGATGATTCTCTTTTCCTGTGAATAGTGTACCCATGTAAACTATATATTGTTTTTTCAAGGAGAGATAGAGCTTTCGTTTGATACCATAGTTGGATGATTAGCTGAAAATTTAGAATGAGAAATTTAGTAAAAACTAGCGAAGTTTAGAAAAATAAACTAATTTTTTTTTACATTTTCCCTCTGAATCCTCACAAAATTAGGTAAAGTGATGGAAAATCCACACCAATTTTATTAATTCAGGTGTCCTGATTTCAGAAATACCTAATTTATATAGATTTTCCAGAATTCCCCAGCACCAGGAAGCATACTATCAGGTGTACAATTTTGTATAATTTTTATGCCTATGGCTTAACGGGTTTGGGGGTTGTGAACGGGGGCAGGAGGGTTATACTGGCTAGATGTTATGCTAGGGCAATGGGAAGTAAGGTTTTTTTAATAATTTTTTTATTATCTTTTTTTATATATTTTTGTTTAATTTTTTTACATTTTTTATATATTATTTTTACACAGAAATGGTTAGAGGTCCTCCTAGGGACCTCCTGAACATGCCAGTGATGTCACAATGACATCACAGCTCACATTATAATTTTTTTTTGTATTATTTATATTATTATTTTAATGATTTATTTAATATTATTTTTTAAATGAATTAACTTTTTTTTTTTTTTTTTCTGCTTTTCTCTTTCAGGACGGGAGGGGGAGTGAGAGATGGTTTCTCACTCCCCTCCCCACGATCCCCCTGCACCAATCACACTGTGATCTCTATGCAGGTCCTCACAGACCTGCATAGAGATCGCAGCGTCTCTGTGCCTCATCCGATGAGCAGTGACGCAACCCGGAAGGGAATGCCCGATCGCGCGTTTACAACTGCGCGATCGCGCACTTTCAACTGTAACAGCTTACCGGCTTTCATGCCGGAAGCTGTTACGGGAGATCGGGCAGCAGAAAGCCGGTGATGCCGGCTTCTGCTGCCAGGGGGGAGTCCAGGCTGTCAAACGACAGCCTGGTCTCCCATGCAGCGGCAGGGATGTGTCCCTCACGCTGCACGAAGGGCTGGACTTACCGGGACGTCCATAGGGGTTTCTTTGTGGGCGTTTTTTGGACGTCCCGGTACGTCTATAGGGGAATGAAGGGGTTAATAAACGAGTATGCTTTTAATAACGTGAAAATCCATCTGACAAAACCAAACATACCTGCATACATGTGGTACGTAAGTCTCTCTATCAGTTTCACCACCGTGCCCCCTTTGATGAAGGGAATCCCACTTCTACTTTGCACATTGTCTTCAAAAACAATGTTCTCCTCAGAGTCTTCCTCAACAAATCGATAAAGTTCTGGAGTGGGCAACCGTAACGGCTGCTTGTTCTCCTCCTGGATCAGCACAGAGTCCAGCATCCGATCCAACGTGCTGCGATACTGCAGTGAAATCAGAGCCGCCATCCAATTGCTCTTCTCCTCGGCGGTCTTTGCCACAAATACAATGCTGTTTTCGTCTTTGGAGTGAAGCTCAAAGGCATTCCTGCAATCGCTTGTGTCTTCTTTATCGTTGATATGCACCTTCCTCATGATGAATTTCTCCTTTAGTCGATATTCTGCTGAGCTGTACCCGGGGATACGGGATTGTCCGTGATTCGTTTTGCAACTAATCATGAGCCCGTCGAAAAGGAAAATGTGACGCTCGTGCTTGGCGCCCACCCTGGTCAGCGAGCCTTCCATGATAAACTCGTTACAGCACTGGCCGATGTCTTTGCCCTCCCACCCGTCAATATTCTTCTGGATCTCATTCATCTTTTTGATGGCCAGGTGCTTACTGCGCATCTGTCTGTTATACAGACGCCACGTGTGTTCCCTGTGTGTATTGGAAAATATGGAGAAAGAGCATCTTAAAAAATCAGGTCATACAGTATATAGCATATAGGTTATGAGGTATGTCAGCTGTTCAAACATTCTCACCCAGGTCTGCGGCGTGGCGAATGCTTGTTGTAGATGCGTTCCATGCTACAGCGTAAATTCAGGAGGGCAGTGATGGCTTGTTTCAAACATTCTCCATCTTCCTGGTCTTTGCTGCATTCCTGTAATTGCTAACCACAACGATAAAAAGACACGAGTCTGAAATAAATCACTCAAAGCGAAATGAGAGGTGATCGGATTATACATGGGACTATACACGTTGGAATGTGCAATGGTGGAGTTACGATAATTAACTAAAGTCTCACTCCCTAGAAATAGCAAAAATTTAAATGGTTATGAACCCGAGCACTGAGATCTTTAGCTGCTCTTTAACCTGCAATTCCTATTCCTCTGTGTGTCCATCATCAGATCGCAACTATAACCTCAGGATCATAATGAGTGTAGTAAAAAAACCTCAAGCGACAAAGACTATTTAGGCATGTCTGGGACCGTGTGCGGAAATCAACAAGTACTAATCTGAACTACCACCAAGCATAGGCAATAGTAGGGGATTTCATGGCTATATTTTATTAAAACATCTTCTGTAGTTATTTGTGATTAATGGTAGTTTACAAAAACACACAAAGCAGAGTAATTCTTACCTCCAGTAACTCAAAGTAATGCAGACAGTGGTAAACTGGAACCAGCATCAGGCGTGGGAGAACATATTTGACGGCTTCCTTAAATCCCTCAGCTATAGACTTGGGGAATAAAGAGCCAACGTTTAATTACTTATTATACAGGAGACACAGGAAGAAAAAAAAGAGCAGTAATAATAATAATAATGATAATAAACAATCTTTCGTTTATGTTAGCAATGAATTCACTTAGAGAACATTCAATCGGTTGGTTTCTACTGAGAAGACATCTGTCCCTTTAACTCTGACTCACACAGATCCGACAGTCCGTACACAAAGAAACACAGGGTTTACAGCACAGTCACAGAGATGTTTGCACAGAAACGCTATCAGTCATTTCTTTTATTTAAACTGACCACCAGCCAAACCTTGTCTCTTGAATCCAGACTAGCTGTTACTCAACCGAATATGTTATACATCCACAGCTCCAGGTAAGGGATTGTGCCTTTATAATTTATTTATTAATTAGGCTTATGGAGATCCATGCACAGTTAAAACATGATAAGGCAGGTTACATAGAATTTGAAGACAGGTTCATACTGCCCGTGTGGTCTGTCCAGCGATTCCACCTTTATCAATCTTTGGTCTTATCTTCTGGATAGCCATTTGTGCCTTGCATGTTTACATGCCATTGCTTACGCTAGGAGGCTGTTCTGCTTACAACATCTTGTTGTCCTCTTTTTCCCTCCTTCCTGTACTTAAATCTCTTTACACATTTAATTGTTCCACCCACCGGTTCCTCTCTTCCAAGCTATACATATTGGAAATTTGTAGCCATTTTAGTAGCCCTTTCCTAAACTCTCTCTTTACAGAACGTCAATAAAACATCCGGAGAAGGGGTCTCCAGAACAGTAGACAAAGCATAATCATACCTGGGAACTCTCAGGGTTTGACCCCGAGTATCAGGGTATTAGCCCCAATCTCAGGGTCACAGGGTGAAGGGGCAGATTCTCAGAGTTAGACAGTCCGGAGCTGACGCCTTCCTATTCCATACTGCTGTACTGATACTTAAGACTCCTACATTGCTGGTTTTGCTACCAGTATGTGATGGTAGATATCCCTGCTTGTATGCAAGTGACTCAAGTGTATCTTTTAATAATGACAAGTCAAGGGTTCATTGAGGACCACTACATAGGACTCCTCACGATGGGCTATTAAACGGTTAATATTTAATGAGTCTCGGGGTCAGCTCATTTAGAAAGTTCCCCGGTATGTACATAAACCAAGGAATCTTAAAAGGATCTCATGAAGAACAGACGCTATTCACCGAAGCGATGTCGCTAACCTTTCAATGCGTATGTATGTATGTATGTATGTATGTATGTATGTATGTATGTATGTATGTATGTGCAGGCTGTGTAACAGTATGTATCTAGAGTAAACTGTAAGTGCAAAAAGTAAAGTAGGTGATAACATAAAAAAAATGTTTTAACATAAAAAAGGCTTGCAGTACGATCCTCTCAGCTGACAAGCGGGAGTCCATATAATTTCTGTAAAGTCTAAGACAAGAAAACTCACCTGAAAATACAGAGCAACCGCAGGTTTGGCCATCAAGGAACTAAAATGTTCCTGGAACTGGGTAGCGAGGATATCTTGCGACAGGGTTTCATACGGGTCAAAGGCCTGCTCCTAAAGCAAGTGATCAACACCAGTAAGACACAAAGATTTTTGGTGCATAATTTACACATCTAATTAACATATGCAACCTGGCGATCCCTCTAATACATCATGTGCTCAGGTGTCTCAACCACTGGGATGTGCATCCCAACTAAAAGTATCTCTTTCTGGAGCAGGCAGGTATATTCCCATCAAAGTTTGCTTTAACTAGAGATTTTTAAAGGCAAAATGTTAAATTAGTTTAAGAAAAAAAAACTCAGAACCGACAAAGCATTTACCTCTGCCAGATCTTCAAAGCAGCTTCCAAACAAAGGATGCGGATTACTTTCGTCTGTCATTTCCACGGTATCCTCAATCAAACCGAGAAGCTTCACAGTCAGTTCATGGATGTCCAAGATATTACTGAATATGATGTCAATGTCCTAGAAAAAAGGAGGTTCGATTAAAACGCAAAGAGAGTGAAATTAGACAACGTGTTTGCTAAAAACACAAGTGACAATCCTCTTAGTACACAGCAATGGGTCTGCATTATAGTATATTGTGTTCACAGATTTGGGGATCTTGGCACAGGCTTCTGGGGTCACAAATGACAGAGCCATCAATTCTTTTTAGTATTTATTATATCAGTGCCAGAGCATTAAATAAAGCCGGACGGCTACATTCATCACCGGCAAAACAAAACACAAAAGTCAATGCAGAGTTACCCAGAACCCAGATCTTCGCTCTCTGCTGCCAGGGGAGGTATGAAGGCCATAATAAAGCGGTGTGTTAAAAGGTGACTTTCAAAAATATCAAATCAGCAGAAACAAACTCACTAATGACGAGAATAGGTTGCTGTTGGAAAGGAAGGCTTCTCGAAATACTTTGATGATCAGATTTAGTTCGCGCAAGTACTGGCGTTCCCCAGCAAGCTCAGTCCGGACCAACTCATAGTAATTCAGTTCACCGGTTGAAGTAGGCTCTTCATCGCAGAGGGCGACAAGTCCAATGTCATCAACCTGGTCAAACATGTCCATCAAGACCTGGTGGCAAAAAGGCAGACAGGGATATAATGAGTCCTTGAAACCTTCCAAGTGTTGCTAGGCACCTTTTTTACAATGCTAGATAAATACTAGACAAGAACAAAGAGACAACCCTCCATTTCTCTAGGGTGATAGTCAACACCATATGTACAGCCTCCCAAAATTCTTAAACTTTCATGTACCCCCCATACTGGTCTGAGCCAATAATCAGGACCTTAAAGGCACATTTACTGGGTGTGGGAAACAGAATGGTTGGATATATAAATAAAGTCTATGGTGGAATAGACTTCATTAGCATTGTCATAAAGAATAAGCTCAGCGTTTCAGCAGAGAAAGTCACCCAAAATATCACACGACTGACAACAATGGCGGCCTCCAAATCCATAGATTAATGGAGTTTATTAGAAAAAGAGATAAAACTAAGTCTAGTTACTGTCCTTACCTTATCTGCACACATAGAAACTTTAATGTCCTGCTGTGAGATCTCCAAGTGCCGTATGTTAAAAACATAATTTCCTGCGAGTTTCAGAATATCCGCCGAGATATATTCCAATACCGCCGCGATGTAAAGAGATACATTGTAATCCACCTTGTAGCCGAGCACTTCCTACAAAAAAAAAAACACATTTTAAACTCTCCAGCCATCATATACACCTGCACATAATGTACACCATATAGCTGCATCGTCCGTTTAAATTTTCATGTGGCCGATGATTCCGCAGAATGACACTAAATGCTTGTGCCTATTTCCCCATGCCTCAGCTAAATGCCCCACGGGAGATGCATTCACCTGCAGTCTGCTGTACGTCTCATGCAGGGGTCTGTTTAGACTCCAGCGCGCATGCGTAAAGTCTTCCTCTTCATTTGAACGGTAACACGCTCCGGACACTGATTGGCTGCTAAGGCTGTCAAACCGTAACAGGACATACTCCCATTGGTTTCATTGAAAGTCCTTACTACCAATAGTTGACGGCGTAAGCAGCCAATCAGTGGCAAGTAATTTGGGATCATGAAGGAAAAAGGCAGTTCTGCAGCCTGGCATTAACCTCAGTAATTGTTTTAATTTTGTAATTGTGTTAGAATGCATGTTAACGTACTCACAGAGGGTTACTCACAGAGTACTGTAACATGTATTCTTCTATAGTCGGGGTGTCAATTTGTATTGTTTTGCAGGTAAATCAGCTATAATAAGAATGAACATTAGTAACATTTAAAAACTTTTACTGTGGCACTTCATTATGCCATTTTTTTTTTTTTTAACAGTGATTTATATACCTTTAATGACGGGTGTATTTTATCAACAGGCAGGAGCAGAGGATTCCTCCTCTTGCGCTTCTCTATGGCGGACTGCGCGTCGGCGATGGCCCATTTATCGATCGGGTGCGGAAAGGTTTTCTGGACCCTCTCCTGGGCAAACAGAAGAAATGAAGATGAAAAGTCACGCGGTATAGAGGCTCACATTCAGACAAACATCAGCCCAGCACTAGCAACCAGTCTGTGTTTTTTATTTTGACATTTATATATATGGACTGCACCTTAAGAAGAATATGCTATTCATGAAAGAAATATAAATTATTGTGAAGTATTATACCATTAAGTATACTTTTTTTTTTGCTATTTGGTGCTTTGACACTTGTTTTTATTATATTTATTTCACTTTTTTTTTTTTATCTATTTCATCTTCACACTTTGATTTATTGTATTTAACAAAAACTGTAATGGCTAAGAAAACGAGGCTTTTAAACCGATGATCTTAAAGATTCTGTTCGTTGTTCTTTTTTGGCAAATACCTTAAAAAATTAACCTACTCTTTCGCAAGTACAATTTTATGTAGATCTGCGGTTTTATTCTCAAGAGTTTTAAAGAGAAAGAAACACAAATGTTTTTTTTCCCGCTGCTATGGCGACCAAAGGTTTTTCAAAGTCATTTTTTTGTGTCACTTAACATCTAGCTTGAAATTATTCGTGCCCAAAGAAAATATAAATGGGGCCATTTAATGCAGTTTAGCCAATATTCTTGGTCATCAGGTATAACTGGAATTGCCTTTGATGGTTTTTAGCTGTATGCAGAATGGAACAATGAAAGGGAAACCAACACATTTATGTTTAAACATAATAAAGAAAAAACTAATGCTAAAAGTTCATCACGTATGTGGTATTCAGAAAAATAACACATTAAACATAAACAAACGCCAGTAAATACAGAGAATTACAAAACTATGGGCCAAAGTGGATAAAGCAAAACTACACATTCGTAAACGATTAAAAGGAGACAAAGTACCCTGCCAAATGCCAATGCATGATTTGGTCCTCATCTAGCAGATCTGCTCCAGCCTGCCTCCCCAGCATGGTGCAGGCAGGACTGTCAGGAAAAGGCTTTGCCTAAAAACTGGTCCTATCAGCACCCCCTTGTTTGTACCGTGAATACGTAATGCCCAGTCCAGCAGGGGTGGACCTGGAGGCCTTACGCTCGACATACCTCCACATCTTGCACGGTCCTCGGCTGGGCAATGCATAGTTTGTTCAGGAGCTGCAGGATGAGCTCCTCTATATAATACAAGGAATCTTCTTTAGCAGAGAGGGTTGGATGCACCTGCCGCTGGACCTGAAAAGATGAGAAAGACATTACTGAAAATGCAACGATTCAACGTCAACAATCACTGCGAAACATTACCCACACTCCACGGTGGGTCAAAACCGGCTCCCCGTCCGATGACACATTCTTTGTTTTACCAAACATGCCTTTTCAAGCAATACCGAGGAAAACGTACGTAAAGAAAAAAAAAAAAAATGTATGATGTAATAAAACCTGAGAACTCCCCGGATGTATAATCAAAAGGTCAGATTCTTGGGCTCTCAAATTCTGGAGCTGAGAATACCAATTTTCTTGTTAGTATGTCATACCTAAAAATATCATCGCATCCCGAAGCGCAGGATCAGGCTGGGGTGGCGAAGTCTTTACATTCTGAGTTAAAATGCTGTCACTCTTTAGAAAGCCATTAAGCGAACCTTACGTATTTTAAAAGAAAAGGCTTGAATAGAGGTAATCCAAAGCAAAGTTACTTACCTTTTGATGGCCGATTCCTGCACTGGACAGAGAAGGTGGCCGGAAATGTCCATACAGCGTTCTCAAGTGCTCAGCACCGAGGACGAGTCAACGCGGTATGGACACAGCCGGTGAGGGACGCGTGCTGGGAGTGAGCAGCGCAAGGCAAGCAACTTTCAACAGAACGTTTTTAGATGAGGATTGTCTGATCCATACATTTAATAGAAATAAGGTAGCAAACATTATATAGAATTAAAAATGGTTTGCCGAGCTCATCAAAACAGGTCACCGTCCTCAAGAACCCGTTTATAGGAAAAAGGAACTAGGGCTGAAACAACGAATCGATAAAATCGATAATAATCGATAACGGAAATCGTTGTCGACGATTTCCGTTATCGATTAATCGAGTGATCGATTCGTTGTTGGAGCACTCGGCTCCTTTTACTTACCTCCGCGAGCGTTCCCCGCTTCTGCTACACGCTCTGCAGTATCCGCCTTCTTTTAACTACGTGACGGATGTGACGTGTTCCGGAGGTAAGTATTCTTCATGTCTATGTGAACAGATCGCACAGAGCCACTCGCACAGAGCGATTCGCTCTGTGCGAGTGGCTCCATTCGCACAGAGCGATTCGCTCTGTGCGAGTGGCTCCATTCACACAGAGCGGTTCGCTCTGTGCGAGTGGCTCCATTCACACAGAGCGGTTCGCTCTGTGCGAGTGGCTCCATTCGCACAGAACGGTTCGCTCTGTGCGAGTGGCTCCACTGGGTGCAGGGCAGAGTGGGAGACTGGGTGCAGGGCAGAGTGGTGGTGGGGATGCAGGGCAGGGTGTGAGTGTGGGTGCAGGGCAGAGTGGGTGCAGGGCAGAGTGTGAGTGTGGGGGCAGGGCAGAATGTGGGGGCAGGGCAGAATGTGGGGGCAGGGCTGGGTGCAGGGCAGAGTTGGAGACTGGGTGCAGGGGCACAGTGCAAAGTGCTGGCTGCAAAGTGCCAGGGCTGGCTGCAAAGTGCCAGGGCTGGGGCAAAGTGCTGGGTGCAAAGTGCTGAGTACAAAGTGCTGGGTGCAAAGTGCCAGGGCTGGGTGCAAAGTGCTGGTGCAAAGTGCTGAGTGCTGGGTGCAAAGTGCTGGATGCAAAGTGCCAGGGCTGGGGCAAAGTGCTGGGTGCAAAGGGCTGGGTGCAAAGTGCCAGGGCTGGGGCAAAGTTTCTTGAACAGTAATAGTCCACCTCTTTTCAGAATGTTTGGGGTTATTTTGTTTCATAAATATTGTGTTTGGGTTCTTGTACTTTGAAAATATTGTTTTTTATTACATCATAACAAAATAAGAATGTTAATGTAAATTTTAAGTTGTTTTTTAACATCCAGTTCATTAAATTCTTTTAAATAAACGAAAAATTTGCATATTGTTTTTTTTTATCCGATTAATCGATTAATCGAAAAAATAATCGGCCAACTAATCGATTATTAAAATAATCGTTAGTTGCAGCCCTAAAAGGAACGATGGACACCAGGCTGTATGATCAGGTTCTTGTGTACGGTGACCTGCGTTGATGAGCTCAGCAAACATATTTCATTCTTTGAAATATAAAATAGCAAAACATATTTATCTTATGTATAAATGTTCTATAAAGAGGAAAAAAAAAACAGAAGCTGGGTGATCTCTAGAGAATCATAATGGGGCGCTTGTGCGAAATAAAACAAAAAGAATATACCGTATTGGCCCGAATATAGGCCGCACTTTTTTCCCCCACTTTAAGTCTTTAAAGTGGGGGTGCGGCCTATATTCGGGGTCTAGCGCCCGCCGGGCAGGCAGCGGGGTTAGGATACAGATCCCCCGCAGCGGCGCAGGGGACCTGCATCCTGCTGTCTGATACGCTCAGACAGCCTCCCGTGCCAGCACTTCCCACGGGGGGGGAGTACCGGCACGGGAGGTTGTCTAAGCGCATCGCACGGACGTTCACCGGTGAACGTGCACACGATGCATTCTAACCCCCCCGACTTACCAGAGCAGACTCCCGGGTGTCTTGCAGGGCCGGCGGAAGACATCTACGCAATACGCGTATACAACTTCCGGTGCCGGCACTTCCGCTGAGTGGCGGGAGTTGTATACACGATGTGCATTGATGTCCCCCTCCGGCCCCGTAAGACACCCGGGAGTCTGCTCTGGTCTTATCAGGACTAAGGTAGCGAATATATATTTTAATACGCAAGCTCAGTGAAAATGAACTCAGATATCAAACCTCAAGTTAAAGTTCAAGTTATGTTATGCGAGGCACACCCCGCAGACTTTTCCTGCCCAGATCTTAACCGTTTCAGCGCGGCTACGGCAGACCCAGCGCGGCTACGGCAGACCCAGCGCGGCTACGGCAGACCCAGCGCGGCTACGGCAGACCCAGCGCGGCTACGGCAGACCCAGCGCGGCTACGGCAGACCCAGCGCGGCTACGGCAGACCCAGTATATGGACCGTGATATCCGCAGAGGCTGTATTAACAGATTTCACGAGCCATCTAATCACGTTGTTTAATCTATACATATTTTGTAAATGTGATTGTTTTTTTTTTTAAATTACTAGAACTTTGTCAGTAATAGAACAAAATTTGATTAAAGGGAACCCCCACCCCACTGTATCACCAGTATCAGATCTAAAATAAGTTTGTTTTTTTTTTAAACAGTTAAAGTGTTTGTAAAATATAATGTTTTCAAGCAGCTGCATGTTTATCATGTCTACGCGTTCTACAACTGTTTTAGCCCAATCGACTAGATAAACACCCTGACGCCTTATAATACCACCCGTGGTAAACGGACTGTCTCAGTCTTAATTAGCCAGTCGGGACACTCTTACCAATGAAAGTCTACGGAGAGCGGACTTCACCAGCATTGCCATAAACAATCAGCTCAGTGTGGTGATTGAGCCGGGAAAATATCACATGAATGGCAGCAATTGTGGCCTCCAAGTCTACAGATAAGGAAAGATTAGTGGCGCAAAATTAAATAAAACCAAGTTTTTGTTAGTGCTTATTTATAGTTTGTGTATAGCTTTGTATTGTATGCTCAAGAGCATTAATTTGGAAAACGATTTATCTTGTTTGAACCAAGAACCAGGTCATCAATCATGCCAGTTACCAGAGAAAGGAAAGAACAGATTTCAGACACTAAGATCATTGAAGCCTTCTCTGTAGTGTTCGTTTTATATCCGCAGAATCCCATTCCAGAAGAGCAACGTGTATACCAGCCCAGAACGCAACAAGACCTAAACGGGACATCCGTATAATAACTCTCTATAAACCTAGCCCCAGACCGCAACCTGCGCCACCAGCTGCACACAAATCAATATTAGTGACCAAGACCTTGGTTGCCGACTTGCCAAAGAAACAGCATCATCTGTAGGCTTAACAAACAAGGGGAGAGGAAACGGACGGGACTTTTCTCCGTTTATAAATGGCACCCTTTGCATTTACTACTAGAAATCATATGTTTCATCAGAAGCCCATCGTATTTTTCAGCATTATCTACATTCTGCTTTATTCTCCAACGGCCAACTGGCCGATTACTAGGAAGAAGAAAACTTCTGCATTGGGGTATACTCAGGTTGTGTCAAAATGTTCAAACTAATGTACGAAGATCGCATCAATGGCCATCTTTGGAGCTACAACACAGTAGGTGATCAATGAACTAAGTAATGGACATCCGTTTGAACCATCAGTGATCGCCAAGAGCAAAACAAAAAGTCACCTGGCAATCTTGGCCGCAGCTCAACGAAGAACGAAGATAGGAACGGCAGGCAGTATAGGGCCATATATATTTACTACAGCCATAAAATGTCTGTTCCTAGAAATACAGAAATGCGAGTTTGCCAACTTTAGGATCTGTTCAAATATGTATAGAATAATAAAACTGTTTTGTGGAAAAAAAAAAAAAAAAAACATGATACAAAAGCAACAAAAATGAGTATAGAAAAAGCTACCTTCCTGGTTACTCTGCAAAATCAACACCTCCTGGGGAAGTATGAAGTCATACAATAAAAATGAATTATGAACGTTAATGCCAGGGGCTGTGTCGCTGAAGTTTTGCCCACTAGATACGCTCTGACATTCAGGGTTCTTGTTGTACCTAAAGACACAAACTTAGTGTGCGCTGCTTTGGCGAGGAGCTTTGGCGTGGTTCTCGCTGGAACGCGCCATGCTTTTTGCCGCAGGCTTTGATAACTAATATTTAAAGAACATTTCCAGGTTTCGGAGACTTGATCAACAGGCAAAACCTGTACCTTAAGCACACTGCCTGGGTACATGCTTACCTGAACAAGGTGTGACTGCTTCCTCAAAACGGCTACCACAGAACAAGATCAAAACCGAGACTCTCAGATAAAACAACGTTCCCAGGTGAAAAATCATAGCGGGAAGCAGGCTGACACCTCTATGAGTGATATATCACAGAGCTCAGACCACCTGCTTAAACAGAGACCCCAACGCCCGTGCAGCCGCACCAATGAAAAACGCATGCTAAAAGTACCCTGTAAACACTTATTAGATCTGTTTGTTTTTGTTTTGTTTGTTTGTTTTTTAATCAAAAGCGGGCTTTTTAGGGATTTTTGCACCAGTTTTGGCAGCCTGAAGCCATAGTTACAAATTAGCCATTTAATGTTCAATTATTAACTTAATTTACTAATAATTTAATTTATTGTCTTTGATTAAATTGATCATTTTCACTAATTTGTCAATTCTTTATTAAAAAAAACCATCAATATATATTTGTTACATACTGTATGTATTGATGAACACTTTATTAAAAGCCTTTTCTGTTTATTAAATATATTTTGTGGGATATCTATTAATTATCTTTAGAATGGGACGTATTTCATAATTAGTATATATTATTTTGAGGGGGCATATGATGGCGGAGCATCACCTTCGAAGGGAAAGGGGCGATATGACCGAAACGACACGTACGTAAATATATGAAAAGAAAAACTTGATTGGGTGGGAACCAGGCCCCCTAGGTCCCAAACTAAATGTGTAAATGTGTAAAGCACCCTGAAATCCATGGGAGCGCATGCTGGGACGGCATCCCCACGCCATTCACCGAGCCAGTGCCGGAGGTGATCAGGAGATGCCTATGGAAAATACAGGGGGGCAAAGGGGCAAATGTGTAAGGGGGGAATTCCCCAATGCATTTTTAGGGGGGAGCTCCATGAAAGTTTAAAGGGCCTCTCGGTCATCATACGCATTGAAGTGCATATCGTAGCTGGAGTGTCGATTTAAGATCTAATACTTATTGATAAACAACACTGTATGCAATCTTTATACACAAATACACAACCGTGCCTAAAAAGAATTGACCTACAGTAGCTCAAACATTTCTAGTGTTTCTCAAATAGAACCGTCTTAGCCGCACGCTTTAGCTTTCTTGAGACTCTGCTCGGATTTCTGGAGGCCATTAATAGCTTGTAACCTGAGCACTTTTCGATGGCTGCAGTTCATTTCCAGTGCACTTTGTGGGAGATGGATTAGGAGAGGACACCGTAGGGTAAGTAATGGATTATCATCTGAATAAAAGCCTGGAGAGAGAGAGAGAGGCTGGGAATGAAGGTTTACTATTACAGTTGCCTGCAACAAAAAATACGGAGAGCCTGGTGGCAGCAGAATGTTGGTCGGGGAAAAAAAGAAAAATAATCCGGGACCCTCTACAACCAGCAGGGTCAACAAGAGCTTCGCCGTGGGGCAGGACCAACGAGGACACAAAATAATTTTCCGGGTAAATTAAGCTAGACGTGGTAATTGTACTACGTTTACGCGGCAAACACATTACTTTATATTCTTCATTTCTCTCTACGTTTACTAAGATGAAACAAGTTCCATATTCTCAAACCTCACATGAAATCCACCAAAATTGTTTAAAAGCATAACATTTTCTGCGAAAAAGGAAATAAAATTAGAAACAGAAAAAAAAAATCCATGGCTCACACACCCACGACAGACTAATGTCCGACACTACAGAAGAATGAATGTTAAAGTACTAGGTGAGTAACTCTAACCCTCTGCGAGTGCTTTAATACGCATTCTAACAGAACAAAAAACACTAAAAAGTACCTTCCACGAAATGCCCTGTCATTGATTGACAGCTCGAGCAGCCAATCAGTGTCAGGAAAGTGCTCCCATTGAAATCATCAGGAAGAGTTTACACATGTGCACTGGGGGTCTTAAAATTTAGCTGGAGGGGGGGGCATATGCATTTGGGGGCATTCTGCAGAATCCCCCATGCATTTGCAAAATGGACCCCACACAAATTTAAAGGGACCGCATACCAATCTTATGCTGGAGTGTCCCTTTAAAAAAGAATCCATTCACGGCTACAGAAATGTGCTCAAGTATAAGGTGAGCTCTTCACGTTTGATGAAAAACAGGGAGATGCCACATCCAATGTAACTTACATTCCCCTAGTTAAATTGTGGGCCTTATTAAAAAAAATACATGCCCTTTAAAATAAATAATTTAGTCCAAAATCCAGTACAAATCAGCATTGCTTTCAGAGTCTTTTCTCTTATTCTATTGATTTGCATGCTCCGGGGTGTATAAAGGCTTTCGCGCTCCTTCGCGTGTGCATTACGCACGTACGGTATTCAGATACTGAAAGGCGATCGGCTGACATATTGTGAACAGAAATAGAAAGCCGACGGATGCTTAACGTACGCGCAGCTGATGAAGATACTACGCTGCAAATTCAAAATCAAGCATACGTACGACAGCTTATAAGTCCCCGGCTTCCATTCATTCCGTTACGGGGGGGGGTTGTTTCTCTTAGGGAGAAGCTGCAGAGCTGCTGACTTTATTCGCCATTGAGTGGTTGCTTCAAGCAGCGATAGGAAAACGCACCCATTGGAACCCATTGGAACCCATTGGAAATAGTGCATTTTGAGCCCGTCATTGGGCTTTGTCATTAAGGGGTTAAACATGCCCACAACATTCAGGACGATAAGTATATTGAGCGTCAGGAGATACATTCTGCTGTGAGGCGGGCAAAGGGGCAAATGCATATGGGGGAGGGATCGGGGGGTCTGCAGAATCCCTGCATGTTTTTGCAAGGAAGGCATCACTGAAAGAGAAGGGACCTCTCAGCCATCAAAGGCATTAAATCAGATGTGAAGGATAGAGCGTCCCTTTAACGCAACAAAGGGCAACTGCAACAATAGTAACCAAAAACGAAAGTGTTATCGGTAGGAAATTCAGACAAAGCTACACAAATACCCTAAACACAAAAGTGGGGGAGAATAAAACAAAACTTCAGGAACACACAAGCAGAAACACAGCTATCATCACGTTCTGTAAGCTACCTGGCCGAGCAGCAGATCTCAGGAACCAACACCAAAGGCGGGTAAACGAGAGATGAAACCCCCAATACAAGCACTGCAATCAATCAACCAGTGGAATCTGAGCGGGCAGGGAACGGCGAGATGTCCCAGAACCGCCACTGCACAGAGCGGCGAGATGTCCCAGAGACACCACTGCACAGAGCGGCGAGATGTCCCAGAGACGCCACTGCACAGAGCGGCGAGATGTCCCAGAGACACCACTGCACAGAGCGGCGAGATGTCCCAGAGACACCACTGCACAGAGCGGCGAGATGTCCCAGAGACACCACTGCACAGAGCGGCGAGATGTCCCAGAGACACCACTGCACAGAGCGGCGAGATGTCCCAGAGACACCACTGCACAGAGTGGCGAGATGTCCCAGAGACACCACTGCACAGAGCGGCGAGATGTCCCAGAGACACCACTGCACAGAGCGGCGAGATGTCCCAGAGACACCACTGCACAGAGCGGCGAGATGTCCCAGAGACACCACTGCACAGAGCGGCGAGATGTCCCAGAGACGCCACTGCACAGAGCGGCGAGATGTCCCAGAGACGCCACTGCACAGAGCGGCGAGATGTCCCAGAGACGCCACTGCACAGAGCGGCGAGATGTCCCAGAGACACCACTGCACAGAGCGGCGAGATGTCCCAGAGACACCACTGCACAGAGCGGCGAGATGTCCCAGAGACACCACTGCACAGAGCGGCGAGATGTCCCAGAGACACCACTGCAAAGAGCGGCGAGATGTCCCAGAGACACCACTGCACAGAGCGGCGAGATGTCCCAGAGACACCACTGCACGGAGGGGCGAGATGTCCCAGAGACACCACTGCACAGAGCGGCGAGATGTCCCAGAGCCGCCACTGCACAGAGCGGCGAGATGTCCCAGAGACACCACTGCACAGAGCGGCGAGATGTCCCAGAGCCGCCACTGCACAGAGCGGCGAGATGTCCCAGAGACACCACTGCACAGAGCGGTGAGATGTCCCAGAGACACCACTGCACAGAGCGGTGAGATGTCCCAGAGACACCACTGCACAGAGCGGCGAGATGTCCCAGAGACACCACTGCACAGAGCGGCGAGATGTCCCAGAGACACCACTGCACAGAGCGGCGAGATGTCGGAATTATTCTTCTGTTTTTGTACCAAGGACCAGCAGAAAAAGAGTAAATATTTGTTGGATCAATGACAACGCACAGCATGCTTTAGGAAAGGTGGGTTTTTTTTTTTAAAGATCTAGAAAAATGGTTTCCGATAGCATTTCCCGCTAATTCTTTATCACAGCAATCCATAACACTGAAGTCACAGAGCGAGCGCAACGGCTAAACGGTACAACATTAGGTGCTCCACACCATCGATACTGCCCCGGGGATCCGGTTATTTGGGTTCATCCGAGGTCTGCACACAGAATAATACAAAGGTTTGGGAATAACTATGACAAAGAAACAGAAGGACAGGATAACCGTAAACCTGGTGGCGGCTGCTCTACAACTACCCTCAGCCAGTCTTCGGAAGGGCCACGGCGCATGTGCCACGTTTTAATAGGCTTTACACACTTATTATTATCGATGATTCTTTTCTATTAGGAATATTCTTATTAACATCATTAACAGAAACACTACCTGCAGCACCCTCCCCCCCATATACAGTAAGAAGAGGGGCTATTAAACCACGGATGGATATAAAATACACCCCTATTTTCTCTATACAAATTCTCAATCAAAGGCTTAAAGGGGCATTATTTACAAACGTTGAGCCACCAAAAATCTTTAGAACGATACAATGTACTGTGAAAAGGAAACAAAATTGGATGAAAAGAAAAAAAAAACAAACAAAACAAAACTCAGAGGCTCACAGTAAGAAATGTGTGCCGTTTAGGCTACGACGGGCTAATGTACCTACCACTCCGGCTAGAAAAGGACGAGCATTAAAGTACTCTGTGAGTAACCCTAACGCAGGGGCAGGCAAAGTTCCCGTACAAGGACACCAGTGTCTTCTTTCTTCACGA
Source organism: Spea bombifrons (assembly GCF_027358695.1). Taxonomy (NCBI): domain Eukaryota; kingdom Metazoa; phylum Chordata; class Amphibia; order Anura; family Pelobatidae; genus Spea; species Spea bombifrons. Next base: position 1,377,330 of record NC_071095.1, on the reverse strand, counting down.
ATCAAAATTTCTTGCCACTGATTGGCTGCTTACGCTGTCAATCAGTGGCAGGAAAATGCTCCCATTTAAATCAATGGAAAGACTTGACCCATGCGCAATGGGGGTCTAAAAACAGCGTTTGGCAAAGTCAGTGCTGGATCCGAGTGGAGGTAATTAAATCATGAGCACAGATAGCATTAGGCCAGCTGGGAGGGGGGAAAAGGGGCAAATGCATTTAGGGTGATTTTTGCAGAATCCCCCCCCCCAATACATTTCCAATAATGATCCAGGGACCCATCATACGCATGAAAGAGCATACGACGGCTGGCGTGTCCCTCTAAGGACCCTTGTTAAATTCCACTTGCGCTTTAAGTAACTTATTAGCAGACGTGCGTAATAATAAACATGAACGAATATTCAGAAAAATGCAGACGTTCCGGTAAACGATGCTCAGAATTAAAGACGATCTCGAATTGGTTTCGAGGTAGAAATGCAGTTTCGACAGCGAACCGAAGGCAAAAGCATATCTTATCAGATGTTTATTTTCGAGACACATAACATTGACGTATAACTAGTTCACGCTGCAAGGTTTTGGCTTCTATCCACGTTATGAAAATACCAAGACAGTGACGTAATGCACAAAAAAAACTAATTATTACGCCAAACTCAATATCACACAAATATAATGTTAATGCATATGATAACTGAAAGGTCCCTTTGCATTTTCTTGGTGCCCCCCTTTGCAAGTGCATGGGGGGGGTCTGCAGATTCCCCTATATGTATTTGACCCTTCCCCGCCCCCCAGCTATTTTCTACGCATGAAATGTGTTCGGCTGAACACATCTCTCACCACGTGATATACTTGGCTCCAGCGCTGCAGACCGGGAGGGGGGGGATCTGATCAGACGCCGCGCGCATGCTCGGGATGTGCTCCTATTGAATTTAATGGGAGTGATTTCCTGCCACTGATTGGCTGCTTCAAGCAGAATCACCAGATCACAGAGGACGAGGAGGGCAACTGCAGGGCTTAATTACCCCTTTAACCGCTGGTTATAAAAAAAAAAATGCCAGCGGACCTCTACGGTGCAGCTCCGCAACCAGCAAAAGGTTCATTTTCTCTCTCTCTCTCTCAGGAGATCTCCCAATTATTTTTACCATCCGTCCAAAAATGTTCAACCAAGAAATTCAAACAAATTATATTAGCTCCAAACAAACAAAACGGTACCAACAATACCATTTTAGGAGTACGTGGGCCATAGCTACCTGGGTCCTGAATATATAACATTATATACCAAATGTATCAGTGCTGTGTACATTGCTGCTACGATATAAATAAATAACAACAACTCAGAGGATCCAGGTAGCTATGGTTCATGTGAAGTCCGGGAAAGCAGCCTCTGTCTAGAGTGTAAGCTCTTTAGCTGATGTATTAGTTTGTCTTAGTGCGTTCCAGTTCCAGCTCTGTAAGAAAAGCTGAAGAAATTGTTGGCATAGTTTAAATAAAAGATAATAAATAATAATAATGATAATGATAATAATAATAATAAAAAATACTTTTTAATGCAGACCGCCATAATACGCTTGAAAGTATCCTCATGGGGAAGGAGAGGCGTATAACTGCATGTGACAGTCCTCTATGTACAATTTAAGGATCTGTCACCAACATTCATGCAGGATCAGTGTTTGTAATTAATAATTCATCTATATTTAAGTGGGGAGGTTGTGCAGTAATATATATATATATATATATATATATATATATATATATATATATATATAATCTCCTATACCACCGCATGTGCTTAGTTTAAAGGGATCCTGATGCAAAGTTTGAAGTGATTCTATTGCCATAGCAACCAATAGAAGGGTCCAATCAGCAGGAACAGTCAATTGGTTGCTCTGGTGAGGAGACCACTTTCTACACTTTAGATCACAATAACTTTTTTTATCCATCCAATGCTGATTTTCCTACGTTAACCCGATTTAACGAAACACTCTCTGTGCCAACAATAAACCGCCCTCAAAAACCTAAAGATAAGAACTCATGGAGTCTCCGAGGATTGTGCCGTCTGTTGGCCCGAGTATAGAAGACAAACATAACACATCAGTTACTGGAGATAAAAAAAAAACAGACAGTCTGGAGCTTCAATAAAACACAACAATGATGGAAACCATGCCAGAGTGATCACAAAGGTCCATATGATCTCACACATACACATCACGTGTTATATGAATATATTAAATCATCTGCGGTTGTGAAACGTCGGCGCAAAAGGACTCCAAAACAGCTCAGAAGATTAGGTCCCCAGGTAAGCGCACTAAACCCCGTACGATGGAATATCTCACACAGTTTGCCCCCCAATCGTTCTACCTTCACTCTAAAACTTAAATGTCCCTGTTCAATGAAGTTCCAAATTCAATACCCCAACCAAAAGGCATTAAACGGAATCATTACCATGGTAACCTACCCGCTAATAGGGTGAAACAACACACATCCCGCTCTTACCCGAGTGCTTTACATTGATTTACCAGGACCACCACAAGCAATCCCGCCCAGTACTTTCATCCTATAACATCCATCTTTCCGAGCCCCCCATCTCCATTTATATCACACACCTTCATGACAACCCACCCCATGCGACCCTTTACTCCGGATGCCTCCATTTTCCCCCAAAACTCCTTATAGCTCTTTAAATGACCCCATGTCGGAGGAAGCAGAGTTTCACTTCATACCCTGAAGCCCCGTGACACCCATCCCGTGAAACCATAGGTTCATACCATAGGAGCACTCAACACCCCACCATGCCCCATGACACCCAGTTCCCATGGCACTGCTCTCAGGGGACCCCCAAGCCCATGACACCTCACTCAAGACCCCAACACTTCTGTCAAGATACCCCCCAAAACCCAAGACACTTCTCACACCATACCCCAAGTAATCTCTCTCTTACAATGTCTCCCAATCCAGCCCTCTCCAAGTACCCTCCAAGCCCATGACACTTCTCAATATAAAGACCCCCCCCCGCCCGGTACCATGGACCCTCACTCACGATGCCCCCCCAATCCCCATAACTCCTCTCAAGATGCTCCTCAAACCCATCACACCTCCCTCAGCATACCGCAAGCCCAACACATCTCTTACAAGACACCCCAAGCCCGTGTTTCTCCTCGGCCGTCTCACCCACCTTCCTCAGGGCAGGTACAAACAGCCCTCTCCATTTCGTGCCGTTCTCCTCGCTGAAGAAGTCGTAGTTCTGCGGTGACTGCTGCATGATGCCGGCCTCATGGGGACCGGGGCACAGGCCGCTGACTCGGTACCCCAGCAGGCCGCCCTAAAATCTCTAGCAGCTCGCTGTCTCCAGCCTGCAGGTCACCCCAACCGGGGCACTCTGGGGCCGGGGAGAGGAGGCTGCTGCCCCCATGCTGGGCGGGGAAAGGGGAAAGGCCGCCTGTTCGCTGCTGTGATGGGATCCGGTTCCTCTGGGAAACTACCCTGAAATCTCAGCCCGAGCTGCCCTCCCTCTGCCCCGTACAGACTGCACAGAGCATGCCCGGGGCGAGGGGCGGAGTCTGCAAAGGGAGTAGAGACAGGGTCGAGGGCGGAGACAGAGGGAACGAGGGGCGAGACGAGAGAGTGAGAGGAGACAGGAGCAGAGGAGGAGCGACAGCGGCTGGAAGCAGGGGGCGCTGACAGGGGACATAGCGCGGAATAACTGAGGGGAGGATGGGGTAAACCGTAAGGAGGTGGAAACAGACGTGGAGACGGCGGAATCTGAATTATTAGATATCTATCGTGATATGACCCAATATTATCAGATATTTACCACAGGTTACGGCCCCATATTATCAGATATTTACAACAGATTAGGGCCCCATATTTTTAGATATTTACTTACCACAGGTAACTGCCCCATAATATCATATTTACCACAGGTTACGGCCCCATATTTTCAGGTATTTACCACAGGTTACTGCCCCATATTATGAGATATTTACCACAGAATACGGCCCCATACAATCAGATATTCACCACAGGTTATGGCACCATATTATCAGATATTTACTTACCACAGGTAACTGCCCCATAATATCATATTTACCACAGGTTACAGACCCATATTATCAGATATTTACCACAGGATAGGGCCCCATACTATCAGATATTCACCACAGGTAAAGGCCCCGTACTATCAGATATTTACAGCTGGTTAAGGCCCCATATTATCAGATATTTACCACAAGTTACTATGCACCAATATTTTCTGATATTCATTCATGTTACACACTAACACTGCAGATATTTACTAGGTGTTGTATCATAACATTACCTCAGACTTTGGACATGTGAACTTTCCTCACACGGACACAACCGATTATGAAGACGTTGAAATGATGGATATTCGAGCCGGTTTCTGGCAGTACCTGGGAACTGTTTGGGTTTGCCCCAGGGTCTCCAGGTTTTTGCCTCAACCTCAGGGTGAAGGGGCAGATTTTCCACATCACATCATCTGGAGTCATTTCTATCTTACACCGCAATGATCATATAGACTCCAAATTGGTGCTTTTTGCCCTGTATGTTGTGGATAATATCCCTGCTTAAATGCAGGTGACTATTAAGTCTATTAATTGAAATAATGACAAGTTAAGGTTTCTATGAGGGCTGGCATTACAGCCATTAGGGCAACACATTTGACATATCACTACATATAATCGGCATGACGGGCTATTAAAAGGGTTAATATTTCAAGAGTCTCGGGGTCAGCTCATTTAGAAAGTTCCCAGGTATAAACATTCCCCATTAATGATTTATTCTTTTGTCGTTAAATGTCACAGGAAGCCAGCCTCATCTTGCTCATCTTTTAACCAGCACAGTCTATGCAACTTGGCCGTTATACTTGTCTCCGTTTGATGAATTTGAAGGTCCCATTGATAACCTTCATCACGCAAGCCAAGAGGTAACTCTCTTCAAGATTGCCCACTGAGAAACTGAGCAACGCCAGGACGCTAAAATATTACTAGGTAATCGCTTAAACGTTCTTGCCAGAGGAGAGACTTTTTTTTGCGCCTTCTAGGCAATTGTAGAAAGCAAGACCTGTTACAACTAATTTCAAAAGAGTGGCCTTTAGTTAATAAAAATATATTTTAAAAAACCCATCAATTTTGAAAAGATAAAACAGAGATGCTGTGTCCGGATTCCAATACTTTTATTTTATTCTTTAAATTACTTTTATCCACTCAGTACATAACGTAAGATTAAACTGTGAAATAAAACGATGTAAAAATTCTTGTTCTTTTAAAATTATAGAATATTATTATTAGAATATATATATATATATTCTCCTTTATTTCATGTTCGAGGGCACACTGTATACATTTTAACTTATTCTTAATACAATTTGCAGCTAATAGTACGGTGTCCATTTAAAAGATTAAAAGCCATTGTTTCTAGCAGCAGTATTTGATCCACAAAATCTCCCAGAATAAAATATTTCACACAAAAAAAAAAAAAAATCTACTGCCACATGAAAAATGTGTACAGCCGTTACATGTGTAAATTTTGCCAGAAAATAAAAGAAAAAGATTAGGTAACATCTCCAAAAATAAATTAATTTGTTGTAGGGCTGCAACAACTAATCGATAATAATCGATAATGAAATTCGTTGCCAACGAATTTCATTATCGATTAGTTGAATCGATTATTATCGATTATAAAATGAGGGTTTTTTTCAGAGCAAACGCTCTGAAAAATACCCCTCATTATATAATCCGTTTAGTCTGACTGACAGCAGCAGCTCCTACTTACCAGTCCCTCCCTGTAATCAGTGTGACAACTGGCCCCGCCCCTTCCTTCTCCCAGAAGGCCAGAACCACATGGCTGTGACACTCATCTAACTGTAAGTATAAAATTAATATTTGGGCTGCTGAAAGTTAGGGGAGGTGGGGGTTAATTTAGGGGCAGTTATGGTTAATGGGGTGTTTAGGGTTAATGGGGTGTTTAGGGGCAGCTATGGTTAATGGGGTGTTTAGAGTTAATTTAGGGGCAGCTATGGTTAATGGGGTGTTTAGGGGCAGTTATGGTTAATAGGGTGTTTAGGGTTAATTTAGGGGCAGCTATGGTTAATGGGGTGTTTAGGGTTAATTTAGGAGCAGCTGCGGTTAATGGGGTGTTTGGGGTTAATTTGAGCCAGTTGTGGTTAATGGTGTGTTTAGGGTTAATTTAGGGGCTGTTGTGGTTGACAGGGTCTTAGGGTTAATTTAGGGGATGCTGTGGTTGATGGGGTGTTTAGGGTTAATTTAGGGGTAGTTATGGTTAATTTAATAATGAGGACTGAGGGTTGGGGTATAAGGCATATACATTATATAAGGCATATGTGGGGAGGGCAGTTTGGCATGTCTGGGGAGGACGGAGTGGTGTATCGGGGTGTATAAGGCATATCTGGGGTAGAGTGCAGCATTGTAAAATAACTTGTTTTTCTCTTAAGTGTTTTCTGGTGATCGTTTGCGTAAATAAAGGGATGAGCTTCAGACACATATCTTTTGGAAACAAAATCCCAGCTTCTACATATGTTGATTATCCATAAAAAGTTTCTGCCATATTGTCCCAGAGATTATTAACCCCTTAACGACAATTGCCGGTCCGGGGACGTCATGCAAAAACATTCAGTTAACGATAGTTGACGTGCCAGGACCGATCTACGTCTGCTTTCTTCACCCAAACTGTGTTGCTGTAATGCCTCGATGTTGAGGCATTTAGCGACACTGAAATTGGTATCAGGGGCCATGTCCACCCCTCCCTGGGGGTGGCAACATCCGCCATAGATTGCATGGCGGCAGACGCCCATTTTAAAATGGTGTAGCTAAAATGCCTTGATAGCGAGGCATTCAGCAACACTGAACTCCCACCCCAGGACACGCTTTGACCACTCAGGGCAGCAACTTGGTGGCACGTCCCTTACAAAAATAAGTTTCCAAAGTTCCCTCCTGAGAACTCTGGCTCCACTTGCAGGTTGAATACAGGCACTGCATTCAGCCATGCAAGTCAAAGGAGACCAGCTTTCTAATCACAATGTGATTAGTAAAATAAAAAAGATGTATGCTGTATTTGCCAGAATATAGGCTGCACTCCCCCCCACACACACTTTAAGTCTTTAAAGTGGGGGTGCAGCCTATAGTCGGGGTTTAGCGCAGGGATGCGCACTTCATATCGCCCGACCCCCGGGACATGCAGTTCCGGGCAGGTGTTTTTCATTTAGCCCTGCTGTGGGTAAGCAGCAGGGTTAGGATCCAGATCCCCCGCAGCACTGCAGGGGACCTGGATCCTCCTCTCCGGCAGCCGGCGGACATCTGCGTGATGCGGGTAGACAACCTCCGCTGCCGACACTTCCGCCAGTGCTTCTCCGTCACCACCGGCTGGCCCCACTAGACACCAGGGAGTCTGAGGGTGCATTGGTAAGTCTGGGGATCAGGGGAGTGGCATTTCTAGGGAGGAGAGTGGCATATCGGGGGGGCAGATTCTAGACGTCAAAAACGTCTAGTCTTCATAGTATATGAAAAATATATGGTTTGATTGCATTGGCTGGCTTCAAAGATGCCAGAAATAGCACAATAACCAGATTTGGAAAAAATGGTTTTGAAATGGCAAAACGCTACTTGTACTTATTGTCCAATAACGTGTGGGAAAAAAAAGCAAAAACATTGGGTATTTTTAAACTCAGGACAAATAGAATCTATTTAGCAGGTTTTTGCATTCGTATTTATAGATTAGCCCTTCTTGTCCTGGGAAAAAAAAAACGGGACAGAAGAAAATTACAGCTAAACACGAGTACCACAGAAATGTTAACAGCCATTGTCACGAAGGGGTTAAATAGGAACCATGGTTTAAATCAGGGGTATCGGATGTAATAATGCATTATGGAGACTATGGACAAATATCGTTTCACGCTCTTGGATCACATGAAGACTTTTAATTAAAAAAACGTTTGATAAGTCATTGCATATTTCCAGCGCCTGCTGTAAAACGTCAAATATTAATTTCAATGAAAAGGATCTCCCCGCAGTGACCCTACCGATGAGCGAGGCCTGAAATCACCAGCGAATACTACTGCAGTAGTTGAAATTTCGCCGTGGCTCATGGAGTTGGCCGCATATAAAACCACAGACGAGTGCTTGTATCAGTCCCTGAAGAATACAAAAGATAAATCCGGATCCGCTGGACGTGGTTCACCTGCTGGCCGTCTGCATCCCAACAGACTCTCAAAGTCCAAACCTTTCCTCTACCTCCGAGGCGATCATCTCCGCTATCGCAAGAGAAGAAGTGGCAGCCGGGGAGGGCGCGTTCCTCACATGCAGTATACGGCTTCCTATATCACCCGAACCTCCATCAAAAACAAAGTCATCCACGAGGTTTCCGTCTTTATCCAGAGCCTGTGCTCTGACCCCAGAGGGACCTCTGCAGGACAAAACATGGACGTTATAAGCAGAAACCCGGTCCATGTGCATACATAACACTTGGCCTCTTATAAAGCTCTATAGACAAGAGCCGCGGTATTTAGCTGCATCTGCGCCTACCCGCTGCATTCACTTCATGCATATATTACACATTAGCTATATAGGGACACAGTAAAGACTTATGCTGCTGTCCAATGAACCATTGGATAAAAACGATATTAGTGTAATTTAACTAAAGATAAATTGAAATAAGGCAAACTTTGGATATTTGTGGCATAGCTGGCTTCCTTATTACAATATAGTTTTTTTTTTTCCAAAGTGTGCAACTGTACAAAGAGGGGGGGGGGGTGCGCTAATTTAAGCTAATTTTAAGCTAAATGTTTGTTGTAGGATCACCATGCTCTTTATAAACAAAATCAATAAGATAAAGACGCACCCTGTACTGATCACTTAAAATACATTAAGTTGCTATCCATACATTATTTATATTTAAAATTGCAAGCACTGTATGTCAGGAACATCCCTTCCTAATGTGCAAATATTATATATATATATATATATATATATATATATATATATATATATATATATATATATATATATATATATATATATATATATATATAGTTTCACTTTCTTTGCAGTGTTGCGTTCACCATCCTCAAAGGCAGTCTATGGAACTCACCTGAGAAGATCATGAACAGATAATTCCGGCACAAATTTCTGAAGTTCCTTGAGCTGTGCGCTCAGGAAACACGCACGATACATTTCCCCCATTCCATAAAATAAATTCTTTAGCACCAGCTTACGAAGACCACTAGAAAAGAAATAAAATGGTTTACATTTTAGACATATGCACCCCCAACCTTGCTAAATGACAGTGTGACAGTTTCTACCAGCTTGGCAAGTTGCGATGTAGCCAAGACTGGTCTGAAGCAAATGCCTTTAACTTACATAAGTGGATACATTATATATTTGCCAATAATTCAGAAATTTCCATCACCGCTGGTAACTGGTGAGAAAACAGGGTACAGATGAATGTCCTGTGGGAAGAGTACCTAGTGACACCACAAGACTATCCGCATACTCGGGGAGGACCCTCGCATCAAGTCGCCATGCAACAAGGGACCCTGGAAGGTTTCTAAGTGTGTTTGGCATTTGGAGTGCAATTGTTAATCTTGGAGATATAGATATATATATATATATATATATATATATTTATTTATTTATTGTTTTTATTATCTATAATCCTAAATATGTTTTATGTATTTCTACTTCTCCTGAGCAAAATGATGTATAATTTGTGCAGGTTCATCAAATGACAAAAAATATTTTGCTCCTTTGGTTATGAAAACGCTAAAATATTATTTGTGTTCATTAGGAGGAATCCAGTAACTTTTTAGCTCTATATGCAATTTTGACGCTCAAATGGCCCTGATGCTACGTCAGTCTAGATTAAATCATTGACCTGTATGTAACGGCGTCGGTAAAATCCCTGGCGCTGAAGTCAAACAGTTGGTAGCCCTCTCGCTTAAAGGCTAAAACTGCATTCGGACCAAGCCAGACACTTCCATCCATCCGTGGAGTGAAATGGACACCAAGGAAAGGAAACCGTGGGTCTGGGACCTGCAACCCAATAAAGAGGTATCAATTATTTCCAGCTTTATGGCATATTAACCTCGTTGTGACGGACTGTTTTTTTATTTTTTGTACGCTTTGTGACAATATCGGTTTTTAACATTTCTGCGTTTAGCTGTAATTTTCTTTTCTCGTTTACTGTACCCATGCATATTATGCATTGTTTTTTTTCTCAGGACAAGAAATGCATTGTTTAGATATAATACATTATAATAAATATATATAAAATATGGTGAAAAAATTTTAGGAAAAAAAAAACTAACTCAATTTTATTTGAAAGACATTTTGTTAATCTACAAAAGCTTATCAAAAAACCCTGCCAAAAATGTATTTAAATATTTGTCCTGAGTTTAGAAATACCCAATGTTTTTAGGGGGGGGGCAAGCAGCACTTTGCTATTTGATAAGAGCATAAAGTACCCCCTTACATTCTAGCCTTTTCTTTCTTATTTTTCTACTTTGGGGGCAATATGTTTTTTAATGTATATTTCTAGCAGGAGAGGCACAAGGTGTTTGGGCACCTATTTTTACTTTTGTGTTGCTGAATGCCTCGATATCTAGGTTTGGCTCTTTACAGTAGCGGGGCAATGTCATATTTAAAACATATGAAGATCGCTAATGGGATCGCTCTGGAGAGCAATCACACAGCGTGCCTACAAGTTGTTTAGGAAACACAGGCTGAGCAAAAAAAAAAAAAAAAAGCTCCTAGATCCCCATGATGTGCACCTCAATTGTTGCTAAGGGGTTAATACAGTGATCCTGCGCCAACCGAATCACAACACATGACCCCCTGTGCCACCCGTCACCACTGCAGCTGATAAGCACTAAACATCATCATATGATTAAACATTGTAGGTTCACTATAACAACAGTAAAGAGGTTTCTGTAGCCAACGCGCTTCACACTTGAGAACATCCTTTAAGAGGAGCCAAGTACCTACTGGGTAAATGTTGCCTTTAACAAGATAACATTTTTCTGGCTTCAGCACCAAGTAGTCCCCACGGAAAGGAACAATGCGGGGTTCGGGGCTGCATCCGCTGACCTGCGACAAGCGATCAGAAAAAAGGCCGGCACATGCGACAACATGCTTACAAAATACTTCTTCTCCCTGCGAAGACATCGGGGGTTTGTAGAATAAAGATTTAAAACGTTAATGAAGAATACATAAAGAAAAAAGCAATAGATAGATTACAGGGGGAAAAAAAACAATACATATAATAAATGAACAAGAGTTAAATAACAGACCTTTCCCTGCAAAACTCTGCAAAGCCCAAGTTTAGTGAATAAACACCAAACTGCCCTAGGCCTTTTAGCATAAGAGTCTGAATAATTAATGTAGTGGTTTTACAAAATGGTTAGCAGGGGCCACATGCGTATTCATTTAATTACTGGAGTTTTAAGGGGGTTGCTGCCAACATTGCCTTTAACATAATTCTATTCACAAATTAGAAGTACAAGTAGCTTGTTCCGAAGTTCTTCTCCTTGCCCCCCCCTTTATAAAATGTTGCCTGAACCAATCTTTTTTTTTTTAATTATATTCTTTATTAAATTTTGTAGAAAAGACAATACAATAATAGAGAAATAAAAAGAAAAACAACAAAACATACAAATATTACATAAAAAGTTAATGAAAATTCCTCATACATGAGTATTTACAGGGAATAACCCTAAATATGTACTATAGCATGTAGAGTAGATGAAGCTTTTAATCATACAGCGTTTCCAACTTTATCTTAACTTTACTACCATACCCATGAGTTACAGAAACGTATAACAAATTGTGTTGATGGAAAAAACAGGAAATAGATAAATAAATACAGTCTTACTCGTTGGTCGTTAAGGATTGGCTTTTTCTCTCTGGGGGGGAAATTGTTTCAGTTGATTGGTCCAGGGACTAATTATTATAGGAAAAAAAAAACTAGATGTTATAAAATCATATTCAAACAGCTTTCCCAAATCCGATGTTTTTTTAATGATGTAGAGTTATTCCTACACACCCCTAATTCCATTTTTAGTTGAAGTTCTAATTGTCCCTTAAATTTAGTCCATTCAAAATCCACATTCTGTTTCCATTCTCTAGCGATAATTTTTTTTGCTGCCACACAGCTGTGGATTGCAAGGGCCATTTTCGGTTGGGACATTGTGGGCCAAGATAAATGTAATGGCACTGATATAGGAGTGTTAGGAATACCAATGTTAGCTACAGTTTTCAAATATTTTATAACTCTATCCCAAAATATTATCATTTTTTTTACATCCCCACCAAATATGTAAGTATGAACCACAGGAATCCTCACAACGCCAACAGATATTACTTGTGGTGGGAAACATCCGCGCTAGAGTGGTAGGTACATAATACCACCTATTAATAAGTTTATAATGTGCTTCAACAAGAGATAGATCGATCCCATTTAGTAAATTTGATAAATGATGAGTGCCAATCTTCTGCTAGTATCAGAGTATTCAAATCTTTCTCCCACTTCAAAATATTAACATTTGATGGTGATGGGGAATCTTTTAAAGTAATACATTTGACACATTTGGCATATATCTTTTTAGCATCAGGTTTTTGAAATATTTTAGCAATTTCGTCTTTTAATTCTCCCCCGGAAAAGTCCAGATTGTTTTTTAGACAGTTTTTTATCCTAAAATATTTAAAAATATTTCTATTAGAAGGTTATATTGGAGATTTAAAGTTATAAAAGGCACGATCTTCTCCTCTATTAATAGATCTTCTAAGAAAACAATTCCAGCTTGTTCCCACTCTGTAAGTGTAATATCTTCAATAACAGATTCAAGTATATGTATTTTCAAAGATTTAATTAATTTGTCCTTTAGACCCATCTTTTTCCTTATTACATACCATGCTGGAATTATTTTAGTTAGAATCATATTTTCATCTTTAGTAGTCTTATTTGTTTCAAAAGATTTAATCTGCCATATGATAGAATTCAAATTCTTCCTCCCGCAAACCTCAGATTCAATTTTAAACCATCCTTGATCTAAATAACTATATGATTGGGTCTTAGCTATATGCAGCAGTAGGCTAGCCTCATAGTATTGTTTGATCAGGGGAAAACCTGTACCTCCCCTCGAAGTTTTAAGGGTTAATATGTTTTTACCAATTCTTGGTCTGGTACCTTTCCAAACAAAATTATGGAAGTTTGTTTGGAGTATTGCTAACCAACTGGAAGAAATAGTGAGTGGTATCATTCGAAAGAGATATATCCGTTTAGGTAGGATGTAAGATTTAATGATGTTAATACGGCCCCACCATGTGAATTCCAGGTGTTTCCACTCTTTTAATAGTTTGTTGGTTTGTTTTAGCAATTGTAAGAAGTTAATCTCCATAATTGTATTAATTTGTCTAGGAATTTTGATACCTAAATATGTATAGTCTTCTCTAGTTTCTGTAATTTGAAAATTCTGTTGAATTTTCTGTTTTTTGTTTATCAATATTGATAAAATGAGCAACAGTCTTATCCCAGTTTAATTTATAATTGGAGACATAGCTGTATTTATTAACTTCTTGCATAAAAGCTTCCATGGAAACTAGTGGATTTGTCAAAGTAACTATCACATCATCTGCGTATAAAGCTATCTTTAGATCACCATTTCTCAAGTGAAGCCCCTTAATGTTTTCATTTTTCCTAATGTTAATGGCAAACTGTTCTAGAGATAATATGTATAAGATGGGAGAAAGAGGACATCCCTGTCTAGTTCCATTTTGCAGCTTAAACCAATTAGAGCAAAAGTTAGTTCCTACAACTCTAGCAGTCGGAGAAGAATAAAGTGCCATAATTGCACATTGTAGCCAGTCTGTTATTCCGAATGAGATCAGTGCTTTACTCATATAGTTCCAACCAACTCTATCGAACGCCTTTTCAGCGTCCAGTGAAAGAGTCACCAAAAGAGAGATTTTTCTTTTCTGCATAATCTAATGTATCTATTAGGCGTCTGATGTTGTTGCTAGAGTCTCTTCCCGGAACGAAACCGATCTGGTCTGCATGGACAATTTCATTAAGCACTTTTTTAAATCTTTCTGCTAAAACAGACGGCTATAGTTTAACGTCTACATTAATCAACGATATCGGTCTGTAGTTTATAACTTGCTCTGGGGACTTTCCTTGTTTCAATATAGGTATAATGTTAGCTTGTAGCATTTCGTTGGGGCAAAGACCTGTCTGGGCAATCTCTGAAAAAGTATCTCGGAGATGTTCTGTTATATCCACTTTAAAAACTTTATAGAAAAAATTTGTGAAGCCATCAGGTCCCGGAGATTTATATTTTACTAAGTTGTCTATCGCTTTAATTAATTCTATTTTCTCTATAGGTCTATTTAGATTAGCCCTATGTTTCTCGGAGAGAGTTGGAATATCGGTTTCACATATATATTTTGTTATATTTTCTTCCGTAGAGTTTTTAGGTACAGAGTATAATTCCTTATAATAGTTTCGAAAGGCTTCTGCAATTTCATCTGGAGATCTATATACATTGTTTCCACCTACTATTTTATCTATTTTATTATTAGCACGATTTCTTTTGAGTTGGTTAGTCATTAATTTATCCGATCTATTATTTTTATGGTAAAAACGGATTCTCATTTTTTCCATATTTTTTAAAGTTCTTTCTAATTCAATTTGATTGATAGATTTACGGATTTCTCCTATTTGTTTAATATATTCATTTGACAGATTTGTTTTATTTAGAGAGGAAAGTTTATACAGAGAAATATATAGATCCGACCTAATTTTATCCTGTTTAACTATTTATTTTTTTAATTTTAATGAAATATCCTCTGATAACAGCTTTATAAGCATTCCATCTATTTGACAAAGTTGTGTCACCTGGGTTATTTTCTAAGAAATTTTTTTTTGTCATCCTAGAAATGAATTCTATATTATCTTTAGAATACAGTAGGTAGTCATCTAAACGCCAGGAGACTTTACTAGGTCTGGCAAATTTGTCTTTCGGTTCTAAAATCAACAGACTATGTCCAGACCAAATATTATCTTTAATAGAAATATGTTTAGTTAGTGTGATCAGAGAGTGCTCTCCAAAGATCAGATCTATTCTCGAATAAGTTTGGTGAACTTTAGAAAAATGAGAATAATCTTTTTCTACAGGATGCACAATTCTCCAGATATCATAGAGTTTTGCTCTCTGAATGATATTAGTAAAGACTTTTGAATTTTTTACTAAATTCCTGTGAGGAGTTTTATGAGGAGCAACTTTTTTCTATAATTCTAAATCCTGGATACAATTGAAGTCTCCAGCAATCAAAAGGACGCCCTGTTTAACCTTCTCAATTTTATCTAATATTTTAGAATTGGCTCTGTGTTGGGGCGGTAGATATTTACCAAAGCGTATTTCTCATCGTTTAATGATCCGACCCAAATCAAAAAACGGCCTTCAGAATCTTGATCAATAAATTTAGTCTCTACTTTTAATCTATACGAGAAAGCTACAGCAACTCCTCTTTTTTTTGTTGTTTTCTAAAGATGAAACGAAGACTTTAGGGAAATATTTACCCCCCCCATCTAATGTCAATTTTTCTCCAGTGGGTTTCTTGGAGTAGAGCTTTATCTATTTTCTCCCGTCTCAAAAAATCAAATACACGTTTTCTTTTTATCGGTGAATTGAGGCCCTGGACATTGGCTGAAAGACATTTAACCATACTTTAGTAAGGTTGAAAAAGAGATCCCCCCCCAGAGAGACAACCATCGAGTAATCTAAGATTTCCATCATCATAACAAAAAAAAGAAAAACAACATAAGAGAGAAGAACATTCTCTCTCTGAAAACAGAATATAACACGTAAAAGAAAGGGACATTGTGAAAATACACAATCTGAACTTTCTCTGAAGCTCCCATAGAGCAACTTAGGCGGGGTGAACTACCCTCCCCCCAAAACAATAGTCCCATATCTGTCTTATTTATAATTTTGATGGGAGTTAGTGGGAAGAAAAAGGAAACGAGAAAAAAAAAAAAGTGTCAACCATTAAAGTATAATATTGTATTCCAATTCGAAATGATAGTTTATCTATAAAAATTTGAGATGCGTGTCATGAAAGTTTAGATATTTTTATTTAAGTGAAACTTTATAATAATCTATAACCCCATCTAATTTAGAGTGCATGTATTTGAACACAATCTGATTTTATCAGCCAAATGAGTACTAAGTGTAAGTTATATCCGCATCTTATTAATTATTATAAGATGCATTTGTTATGCAGATATATCTGATATAATTTATCCAAAAATATTAAGGTGCATATTGTAATAGCTTGTCCATATCAATCTAGACCAGTGATGGGCAACCTTTTTGGCGTGGTGTGGCAAAAATCGGAAAAAAAAAAAATCGAGCATAACTCGCGTAGTGTGTCACTTCGACAAAAAAACATAATTTTGCGCAATTTATAGTTTAAACTACAAAAATGTATAATTGCAATATATAATTGTATTTAATAAACCAAAAACAAATTATTTAACATACCTGCTTAGTAACTTCTTTGTTCATCAGTCGATTTCGTATGTTGCCCTTGATATACCAATCCACACACATACCAATCCACACACATACACACCAATCCACACATATATACCAATCCACACACATATCAATCCACACACACATACACCAATCCACACGTATACCAATCCACTCTCACTGTATGCTTTCCTACCTTTCCTCTTTTCTCCTTACAGCTCCTTTTCCTGCTCTTCGCTCCTCTTCGTCTTCAGTTCTTCTGTCTTCTTCCGAGGGCACGGGGTTCAGAGGGCACGGACAGCGGTGGGCGCGGCTTCAGTGTTGTGCGCCGGGATCTGACAACAAACCCCGGCGCACAACAGCTGTTGCCTCGCGGATCGCAAGGGAGCGGTATCGGGAGATCCTTGAACCGGCTTAAAATCACTCAAGGGAGCCGGTGGTCTGTTAAAGACCTCCGATACCGCTCCCTTGCGAGCCTGCTCCTCCAGCGGCGGACATTACTGTCCGTCTCTGGAGGGGTGCCGGCAAGTTGGCACCCCCCTGATGAGCGGCACCCGGTGCGGACCGCCCCCCCCCGCTAGGTACGCTACTGCACGTCCCGCCCCCCCCGTTCCTCCAGCACAGATTCTTTCATCCTCGGCGGCCGTAAGCGTGAAATCCTGCGCGTGTCACCCCAAATGGCTACGCGTGTCATAGGTTCGCCATCACTGATCTAGACCATTCTTATGATTAATAACCTCATGCATATCATGATACTATATATATATATATATATATATATATATATATATATATATATATATATATATATATATATATATATATATATATATATATATATATATATTTCCCCTTTTTCTTCCCCTTTCCTTTTCCCTCTAAACAGGACTTTATATTAGTCTATAAGCCCATCTAAGCATAATTAAGGTGCATGTGAATAATTATAGACCATCCAAATTATATCTGCATCCTATTAATTATTTTAAGATGCATTTATTGTGCAATATATCTAAAATAATTTATCTAAAAGTATTAAGGAGCAAATTATGATGACTTGTGTCTATATCTGTCTCAAAAAAAAAAAAAAAAAAAATTCATTCATTATGGGGGTATTTCCCGATCTAAACAAAAATAGTTTATCTAAGAAGGTTAACCCCTTAGTTCCCCTATAGACGTACCGGGACGTCCAAAAAACGCCCACAAAGAAACCCCTATGGACGTCCCGGTACGTCCAGCCTTTCGTGCAGCGTCAGGGACACATCCCTGCCGCTGCACGGGAGACCAGGCTGTCGTTTGACAGCCTGGACTCCCCCCTGGCAGCAGAAGCCGGCATTGCCGGCTTTCTGCTGCCCGATCTCCCGTAACAGCTTCCGGCATGAAAGCCGGTAAGCTGTTACGGTTGAAAGTGCCCGATCGCGCGATCGCGCAGTTGAAACGCGCGATCGGGCATTCCCTTCCGGGTTACGTCACTGCTGACGTAACCCGGAAGGTCATCGGGGGACAGGATATCCCCTGCGGGGATATCCTGCCCTCCGATGAGGCACAGAGACGCTGCGATCTCTATGCAGGTCTGTGAGGACCTGCATAGAGATCACAGTGTGATCGGTGCAGGGGGATCGCGGGGAGGGGAGTGAGAAACCTTCTCTCTCACTCCCCCTCCCGTCCTGTAAGAAAAAGCAGAAAAAAAAAAAAACGGTTAGTCATTTAAAAAATAATATTAAAAAAATCATTAAAATATTAATATAAATAATACCAAAAAAAATTATAATGTGGGCTGTGATGTCATTGTGACATCACTGGCATGTTCAGGAGGTCCCTAGGAGGACCTCTAACCATTACTGTGTAAAAATAATATATAAAAAATAAAAAAAAATGTAAAAAAATTAAAATAAAAATAAAAAAAATATATAAAAAAAGATAATAAAAAAATTATTAAAAAACCTTACTTCCCATTGCCCTAGCATAACATCTATCCAGTATAACCCTCCTGCCCCCGTTCACAACCCCCAAACCCGTTAAGCCATAGGCATAAATATTTTACAAAATTGTACACCTAATAGAACGCTCCCTGGTGCTGGGAAAGTCTGGAAAATCTATATAAATTAGGTATTTCTGAAATCAGGACACCTGAATTAATAAACTTGGAGGGGATTTTCCATCACTTTACCTAATTTTGTGAGGATTCAGAGGGAAAATGTAAAAAAAAATTAGTTTAATTTTCTAATCTTCGCTAGTTTTTACTAAATTTCTCATTCTAAATTTCCAGCTAATCATCCAACTATGGTATCAAACGAAAGCTCTATCTCTCCTTGAAAAAACAATATATAGTTTACATGGGTACACTATTCACAGGAAAAGAGAATCATCGCTAAACTGACATACCCCAAAAATGGCAAAATTGCTCTGGGCTTTGAGGTACCAAAAACCCCTGGGATTGAAGGGGTTAAAGTGCATTAAGAAGGTTAATTAATTCGAAAGATTAAGAAGATTAAAGTGCATATCATAGTACTTCGTATAAGTGTTTCTTTCCCCTTTTTTTTCCCTTTTTTCTTTTTTCCAAACAATGCTTTATAGTAGTCTATAAGCCCATCTGAGCATGATTAAAGTACATATAATTAATTATAAACCATCCAAATTATATCTGCATCCTATTAATTATTTTAAGATGGATTTATTGTGCAATATATCTAAAAATTATCTAAAGAATATTAAAGTGCATATTGTGATAACTTATGTCTATATCTGTCTCAACAGAGAAGAAAAAAAAAATAATCAATAAGAAATCAATAAGAGACATCATTTATATACCGAGTCACCCATTAAAGTGTAGTATTGTATCCCGATCCAAAATATTAATTTATCTAAAAAATACCAAGTATAAATTATATCTGCATCCTATTAATTATTATGGAATACGTTTTGTTATGCAAATGTATCTGATATATGTTATCCAAAATATTAAGATGAATATTATACTAACTTATATCCATATCGGTCTAAACCATTTTTATAGTTGATAACCCCACACATACAAAACAACAAAAAAAAATTAATGTCCTTAAGTGTTTTTAATCCATTCTTTTAAGGGTTCCACTGCATAAAAGTTGATTGTAGTGCCCTTCCAGAAAATTCGTAAAGACCTTGGGAATCCCCATTGAACAGCCAGTAACGTTTTATCTGTGATCTCCATTACATGGGTTTAGTTTTTGTACAGAAATGTACAATTTGGGAAAGTGACACACTCTTTAACATTATATTAATTGTGATGTTTCGCCTTCTCCACTACAGAAATTACCTTTGTGTTCCTGATTACAACGGGATATTCCAGTGCTGTAAAAAACAACAAGAAAAAAAACCATGTAGCCAAAATAGCTAAAAGTTTGATCCACTCAATAGGTTTAAGACAATTAGCACTGTTCTGTGAATCAAATTAGCTCAAGAGTATTGAAAGAATAGACACACACACATTCATACACACACACACACACACACACACACATATATATAAATCTTTGTAAATGGGAATGCCCGTTTGCTGTAACGCACCTTGTTCAGATCCTGCTGGGCTTTCCTTTGCCATTTCCATATTTGTTACTTCGAAATTGGTCAGGACATTGCCACCGGCATCATGGAAATCGTCGGTGTAGGCCCGAGCCACTTGCCGGTAGTTTATAATCCCTGTGTACGGGGAGTCCAGAGCCATCACTCCCTGTAAAACACGACTCAACAGTTCATCCTCCGACAGCAGCACCTCGAGAGACCCGCTTATTAACAGTAATGCCCAGCGCAACAAACACAAGCAGCGATTTCGTATAATGAAGCCGTAGACCGATTACCAGACTGATCTTCTGTTTCACTCTATAGTATAGTATAGTATAGTGGGTTGAAAAAGACTTCAGTCCATCAAATTCAACCTTTCACACATACCTAGTTCTAAAGTTGATCCAAAAGAAGGCAAAAAAACCTTACTTGGGGCAATTACCAATTATGCCACAACAGGGGGAAAATGCCTTCTTGATTCCATAGCGGCAATCAGATTACTCCCTGGATCCACTTTCTAAGACTGTCCTTTTAGCAGTTGTAGCCCTTTATGTTACGAATGCAGGAAACTTTTATGTGACAGAAGAGGAGAGAGTTGCTCTGCTTTGTGACCAGCTGTGAGTTGAAGCTGTAAGAAAATCTTTAAATTTTTTTGTTTTTTATTGTTTTATTTTTTATAATTAAACAAAATATTAAGGCATTCGCCTGTTTATGGTCCCCCCCACCCAATCAGCAAATAGGCAAACCATCTCTCACCCTATCATGTTAGGACACTGACGGAGACCCCATAGGGCCACAATTACTGAGGACCGGCCCCATTTCTGTGCAGGTCAAACACTGACAGGGATGCTGCCATTCCCAGGTCCTGAGCACCCTAGGAAACTATGGGGCAGAATTAGTCTGACAGCATTTGACATTCATGGCACAGTTCTATAGGTGGCCTTCTATAGGTGAAGACTCTGATGTTAAACGTACGTTCACTTTGCCTCTGAAAGAAAGCATCCGATACGCTACGCGGCGCGCGGCTCATACATCCAGTGAGAGATCTGTATGGCTGAACCCCCTTTACTTGTTTCTTTATACTTCTATCTCTTTAGCACTCTGAATGCATGCTGCTGATGTTTGCCTCCTTATACAGTATTTTCTCACAAAGTAAAGCTCTCATAAAATTAGAAAGTGATAAAAAGTTTAAAAATTAACCATTATGCGAATATATAGGGTACAGTGTTTTAGTGCAAGCCGCAGGGGAAGGCAAGGTCTGGAGGGGCTAAACCCCTCGGTGTGAAAAGGTAGAAAGCCGGTCTAGTGACGAGCGCCCCCACCTTGCAGTACGGCTCCTTCTCCTTGATTTGCTTGGCGTTGATGACACGCAGTCCCGGCA
Source organism: Spea bombifrons (assembly GCF_027358695.1). Taxonomy (NCBI): domain Eukaryota; kingdom Metazoa; phylum Chordata; class Amphibia; order Anura; family Pelobatidae; genus Spea; species Spea bombifrons. The sequence continues at coordinate 1,355,856 of NC_071095.1, read as the reverse complement.
CGTTGTTCTGCAGGCCCCTCTCGTACAAAGCTTGGAGTCTCGGGATTTCATGGTGATCAACGGCTACGATCAACTGCAAAGAGCATACGACAAACGTGCCGCTATTATTTACAGACGGATACTCAATATGGCGTCTGTAGAGAGAAGCCCTACACAGAACACAAATAGGGGTCACATCAGGCATTCCCAACCTTATACACAAAACATAAACCGAGTTCCCCTTCTGCAAGATACATCCCAAGCATTGTGTTTATAAGGTTTATTTGAGTGTTCCTGGGACACTTGCCCTCTGAGCATACAATCTATGAGGACGTTATTGTGGTTTCTATGCAAACTCTTCTGTTCGTTACAGGAAAGGGAAATTATCGAGGTTGCACCCAAAACATGAATGAGTAATAAGTCTACACAGTGCTGGCACTTTTGGGTTTATTATTTGATCCGGGTACTCTGGCATTATGTTCTCTCTTTGAAGGGTAATGTATACGTCAGATTTGTTTTCCACTTATTTCAATAATCAGATCCTCCGTTCCCACTAGGCGAGAGTGAGACTCGCTGCTGGGGTCTGTTTTCGGGGGTGCTTAAAGGGTTAATTTGCCCCAGCTATTAATATATTAGTTAACACCCCTCTCGGTATTCCCTCGTGTTGCAATGCCCTACGAAATACCTTTCCACACTGCCGGTAAGGAATCCTCTTGCGGTCACAGTATTCGTAAAGGAGAGCGGCTCCGCGCACGCACAGCCTGGCTTTCAGAGATCCGGGGGTGTAATAAATCCCGCTGTGGATAACCCCGCTATTATGTCCGCTCTGATGGGAAGCTGGTAATAATAACACAACACATATGGATACAGCTTCAAGGTGTAATTTACTGCAGCATTTCTTATTTTTTGTTATTATTGAATTATTATTTATTATTATCATCATTGCTTTATATAGCTCCATCATATTCCATAGCGCGGTACAACGGGTAAACATGACATAACAAGCAGTATATGACATAACAATTTGACTTAAGAGAAAGAAAAGGTAAGGAGGGCCCTGCTCAAAGGAGCTTACATTCTAGAGGATGTATACACTAAAGGAATCGGACATCTGAAGACTTAACGATGCAATGCTGGGTCAAAAAGCACAAATGCCGCGGGTATACCCCAAATCCGCCACTGTGCGCAGCGACTTGCCTCAGTTTGGCCTCCATAAATATGGCCTTAATTGCCGGAACAATGTTAGTAAAGAAAGGATTGTGTTTTAACTGGGTCCACTCTCACCTTTTGTGGCAAGTAACTCAATAAACAATATTATTTTTAATAATAATAATAATAAATATAATACCATAAACATAAAGCGCATCTGACTTACCAACATCTTTCTCCTTTTCCAAGATGCAAAACTTGAGGTCCGGATGCCTCAGGATAAGCTGCCTTGCTGAAGCCAGACCTACAATCCCAGCGCCGACTACAACCACATCGTAGGTACTGAAATGAAAAGGATTAACGCCATTAAACAATCATTTAAAATAAAGCAACAGAACAACGTGTATTATTAGCTCCGGCTTCAAAGCAGCTTTGGGGGTCCCTTGCACCCCCCTCTTTGTTACGGTTTCACGGACCGTGTGTTTTTGTTTATTACGGCCCTGTCTGCATAACTTTGGTTTACGAGACATTTATTCATTTGCTCGTTAAACACCAACGTGTTTTGATTTTCCAGTAATTACCCTTAGCAGGAGTATCAAAGGTCAGTCTGTAAGAACAGCCTTGTAAGCAGTTAATGAAGTTTATACAGGTTTTTATTTCTTCCTTTTTTACATTATCGGCACTTTTTTATCAATAGACGCATAGAACGCACTGAATGCTGCGCTGTTAACCGTTTCATGTCTATATGTGAAATTCCATTAACCGCACTCGTAACAAAGACGGAGCGGCTTCCATTATTGGCCAAGCAAATGCAGCTGAACTTGCAGCAGAGATCGCACATAAACAAAAAAAATTATATATATATATATATATATATATATATATATATATATATATATATATATACACATATACACACACACTGGAACAGAACACTCAATATATGTTATCAATATTTACATGTATGAGGGGGTGTCATCAATTCCAAATGCTGCAGTACAGCACCAAACCAGAGCTGTCCAAACTGGTCCTCAAGGGCTACACACTATATATTGTGTATGTATATATATATATATATATATATATATATATATATATATATATATATATATATATACACTCACACACACTATATAATGTATATACATACACACTATAATAGAATATACACACATACACATTATATATACACACACACTATAATATACACGCACACACTATAATATACACACTATAATATAATATACACGCACACACTATAATATACACACTATAATATAATATACACGCACACACTATAATATATACACGCACACACTATAATATATACACACATACACTATAATATACATACACATTCGCCAATGCCCCGTGGCATAAGCTCTAAACTCGTATTCTAGTTGGCAGGCACTATGTATAAATGCCCCGGGCAGTGACACTTCGCCCCTAGGCTAGTGAATGCCTCTCCCCACCCGCTCCGGTTATTACCTGTGAGCCCGGCTCCGGAGCCAGGATAACGGGGGTTGTGCCGCCTCCAGGAGCAGGGCCCTCGTTTGACTCTTTAAACCCCGGCCCCACAGACAGCGGATCCCTGCCATCCCGCAACACTTTTCGCGGACATTTACTCTCCGAGCTGCCGTACTGGACAGAGCCCGTATATTAATAATATTGTTTATTGAGTCAGAGCCGCAGATCAGCCAATCACAGAGCGAGCATGGAGCTCCTAATCCAATGGGGCGAAACCAAAATACTTGCAGCCAGTAGGATCACAGGAGCTACAAATTATGACCAAAAGGCCCTGTGAGGTGCAGGGTTGAAGGGTAGTGGGCGAACACCTGACCTTTATCCCGGAAGTAGGTGTTATTGTCGCAGTTCCCTGGAGGTGGATCAGGGCACTGGCTACTCCGTAAGTGCAGGCACAGTCTGGTTAGTGACGTGTGTAATGGCCAACTGTGTATTGTTATGAAGGGAATATGGTAAAGAGGGGAAAGCATCCGTTACTATAGCGACCAGCTGGTGGATAAATGCTTTCAGCATGTCTGACCTACTATCACTGTCTCTCTCTCTCGCCGCATTGCTTTGCGATAACCATCCGCTTTCCCAGCCCTACTTTTATTGCCCTCCACAGCCAACCACATGCACTCCTCCTCTACCTCTACCTATCGATACATAATGTCTTCTATGCATACCTGCAAACGCCTCATACAGCCATAGATGGACGCTCATTCCATAGGAGGAGTGATTATTACCCAGCCCCTTGTATTCTTCTCCATACCGCTGGGCTTTATTCACTAAGGGGAGGGTTGTGGTTTTGCTTTACCTGGCCCTGTATAAAGCATAGTAATACCAATGAGGGGTCTTTGCCAGGGGTTGCTGGAGGTTTCTGTTTACCAGCTCCTTAATATGATCAGATTTGTTGGCCCTGTATAATGTATATTTAAATGTGTGAGATTTTGTGAATGAGCCCTCGCTAGTTCAGCCGGGCGCTGAGCATTGGGTAGGGTACGGCCAATCATAATGCTTAGTGACTCCGCGGGTGAGCGCTAACTCCAGCTCCTGCAGACTCCTGGTTTAGCGAATAAGCCCTTTTAGTCAGGCCACGTATTCCGCCCGTCGCTTGCTAAACACGACAGCAACGAGAGCGTAGATCTCACCGCATTAAAGCAATAGTCCGGGTAGCGAGCTAATTAGACAAAGCGTGACCAAGATCTAACAAAGTGCAGGATGGCAACAATCTAAAACCAGAGGGTCAGAGGCTTAGATGTAAAAAATATGAGTTTTATTTCACTAAGAGAGTGATAGATAAGTGGAACAGCCTCACAGCAGAGGTGGTAGAAGCTAATACAGTAAGGGAATTTAAACAGACATAGAGGTATCCTCAATCTCAGACGAGATCAGGGGCCGACTAAGGTCTGAGTCTTTACACAGGCAGACCGGACTGGCTGAATGGGTCTGACCTGCCTTTGAAGTCTGTGTTTCTATGACGACATACTGTGCCCAGGAAGTGTGTTTGGGGAATTTAAAGCACAAAATGAAAAATCTGGTTCTTTGATGGATTTTTTGGCCCCTAAATCCTCACCCATCATCAACATCGTTATTATTACCCCACTTTTACTCATATCACACCCACATCATTATCCACCACGTCCGCGTCCGATCCCGCTTCACTGGAACCCATCTGCCCGCATGCTTCTCATCTTCAATCTGCTTAACCCCTCTGATACCAGGAAGGTGCAGACGCTTCACTGCTTACTTGCCTGGGGCCCCGCATGCGCCGGAATTGCTCTTTATAAGTATATTATATGTAATATATTGTATGTAACGTTAATGAGACCTTCAGGAACGACCTTTATACCGGCGGGTGTCATATATGTGGAGAACCAGCGACCTGCATGCCCAATACTTTAGTAAATACCCAAATTGGAATTAAGGTACATTTTGTGACGCTGGCGTAACTACAGGGGTCTCTAGGGGGCCCGGTGTGACCCGTTCTTCCTGTCTCCTCGTACCGGTTCCAAAAAGTTTAGAAAGGCTCCTTCCGACCTGGACTGCTCCGATCCGCGTCCAAAGGGCCCTTTCTAAACTATTTTGAACCGGCCTGGGGAGACAGGAGCGTATCGGGGCAGCCGGGCAGGGGAGGGAGGTGGGAAGTACGTATACGTGTGTGTATGGATATATATATATATATATATATATATATATATATATATATATATATATATATATAGCAAGCATGGATGTGTACCTGGGTGTATGTCTGAGCATGGATGTGTAAGTGGGGTGAGATGGAGTGTGTGTTAGTGAGGATGAGTAAGTGTGTGTAATTTGTGTGTTTCAATTTGTATGTTGAAAGGAGGAGGCAAGGGGCAAAGAAGGCACAGACCTGTTGTGTGGGAGCAATTATTACACAGACCAGCTGTTGAAGTTGGAGGCCCCCTGGTTTCAAGTTACGCCCCCGTTTTGTGGCAGTGGACTAAAAAAATAAAATCCCACTTTAGTGTATTTACTATACTGAACACCAGGTGGCGCTATGGTTTCATAAATGTTTCCAGAATCTTTAGAGGTTAGAGAGTCCAACTTGCTGAAAGGGATCAATAACTTCTACAGTCCCTCAATTCTGCGGAGCAACAAACCCAACATCCTTTTCATAAATCCTTCCGGGTTCCAGAACTATAACAGCCTGGGATTTGTTATGGGGTGAAGTATATGTCTGGCTGTCTTTATGCTGATGTATTTATTGTGTGATGGAAGGAATACGTTACTTATGGTTCAACATATGCAAAGCATCATGGAAGCAGGGGTT